>NC_142934.1:27037646-27067646 GCF_046866305.1 Octopus bimaculoides
TATTTAGAAATTTTCAGAATGAGATAAAAATCCAAGGCTATGAAAGATTTTAGGACATTTATAAATAGAAGGTCTTATAGCTGTTTCCTGGATATTTTATATATCTCTTCATCGGAGACAGTATGAGAAAATGGTTATGCAATAGTTATTCTAGATAATAGAGAATGGAGTGGAGGAATGAAAATAAACGTGAGATATGTAGGGATATTGCATTTGTAGATCCATTATTTAGGCAGAATAATATACATATAAGATTCCAGTTCCTTGTGAGTAAGTTCCAATAGTATTTAAAATTGGTCATTCCAAGTATAGAGTTTGTACACGGTGTTATTTAAAGTGACTTAAAGGTTGGGAATGTATTTGTAAGGTCAAATCTGAGCAGTAAGAGAGGAAGAAAGAAAATGAAAAGAAAAAAAAGAAAAAAAGAAAAAAGAAAAGCAATGAAGAGAGGGAAAGATAAATTGATAGAAAAAATGGGGAGGCGAGCGTGATAGAGAGAGAAAGATATGAGAATATAAAGAGTAAAGGAGTGTCCGGTATGTAGAGATAGAGCATGAGTGAGGGGCAGAGAGAGGGGGTAGGGTTAGTAAAATGGTGGAATGAAGAATTTGGGAATATAAGTCAGGTTGGTTAGAGGACAGGTCAGTGCTTAGTAATAGAAGAATATATATATGTGAAGGTGTATGCATGCATATATTAAACATGTGTATAGATATTTATACATATCAACACCTACATATACAACACGTACTCCTATGTATATGTACACTCGTACACACGCATATACGTATATCTGTATGAATTTATCGCCCCTGTATACGCAGGTATATATACCTTGCATACATACATACCCCCCCACACACACACATACACATACGTAGGCACGCATATACATACAAATATAATTAAATGGTTGTGAGCATGAAAGAGGAATTAGATAGAGATTACACAACTCTATAGTCATATACATAGGATCACCCAAACACTTTAAGCAACGATATGCCGCTCACCTCCATTCTTTTAGATACGATAAACATAGTAAATCTACAACACTCGCCAACCACATACATCCTCTCAAAAATAAAAATATACCCTATATTCTATCATGGTCCATACTAGATTCAGGGCTTCCCTATCTAGGTCAACGCTCAACCTGTAAGCTTTACCTGGAGGAGGCTCTTCACATATCAAAGCACAACTCTCCAACACTGCTAAATAAATATAATGAGGCACGAAGCACATGCAACCACCGATTTTTTCACACATTCAAATTCTACCACAAATCCAAATGCCTAAATGACCATACAGTATATTTCCACAATACTCCTTAGGTAATCCCAATAACCATAAAAATCTACATTTTAACTCCTAATCCCTATCTAATTCCTCTTTCATACTCACAACCATTTAATTATATTCGTATGTATATGCGTGCATACGTATATACACGCGTGTGTGTGTGTGTATATGTGTATGTGTGTGTGTATATGTATGTATGCATGGTATATATACCTGCGTATACAGGGGCGATAATTCATACAGATATACGTATATGCGTGTGTACGTATGTACATATACATAGGAGCACGTGTTGTATATGTAGGTGTTGATATGTATAAATATCTATATACATGTTTAATATATGCATGTATACATCTTCACACACACACACACACACATACACACACACACACATATATATATATATATATACATATATTCTTCTATTACTAAGCACTGACCTGTCCTCTAACCAAACTGCCCTATATTCCCACATTCTTCATTCCACCATTTTACTACACCTCCCACCTCTCTCTGCCCCTCACTCAGGCCCTATCTCTACATACCGGACACTTCTTAACTCTTTCTCTCTCTATCACCCATCACCCCATCATTCCTTCTATCCGACACTCCTTTACTCTTTACCCTATCATCTTTTGATACGCTCATATCTTTCTCTCTCTATTACCCTCGCCTCCCTAGTCTTTCTATCAATTTATCTTGACTGACCACTAACCAGTACACTTTCCCTCTCTTCATTGCTTTTCTTTTTTCTTTTTTTCTTTTTTCTTTTCATTTTCTTTCTTCCTCTCTTACTGCTCAAATTTGACCTTACAAATACATTCCCTACCTTTAAGTCACTTTAAATAAAGCCCTCGATTCAATAACAGCGTGTACAAACTCTATACTTGGAATGACCAATTTTAAATACTATTGGAACTTACTCACAAGGAACTGGAATCTTATATGTATATTATTCTGCCTAAATAATGGATCTACAAATGCAATATCCCTACATATCTCACGTCTATTTTCATTCCTCCACTTCACTCTCTATTTCATATCTTATCTTGAATAACTATTGCATAACCATCTTCTCACACCGTCTCCTATGAAGAGATATATAAAATATCCCGGAAACAGCTATAAGACCTTCTATTTATAAATGTTCTAAAATCTTTCATAGCCTTGGATTTTTATCTCATTCTGAAAATCTCTATATATACACATATTGATATATGACCTGCGTTGGACTCCTCATTCGCATAATCACCGAAACTGGAGCTTAACTTGGCATTACCTGACAGCTTTCGGTTTTACTGACACCATTACCTCTCATAACACCTCTCTCTCTCTCTCTCAATATATATATATAATACAAATAATAAATGAGTATATGCATGTATACGTACATGTATGTACATACTTACATCTACCTGTATATATAGATGCATATCTGGGTACAGGACATTGCAAAGAAAGCGTAGACAAAATGATAAACGAGTACAGAAAACACACAGGCCACATAGAGAACATCTCCTTCATCAGCTGCCCCCATTCTAACAGAGGCGTTTCGAAGAGTTAGGGCAGGACGCATCGTTAAAACGGCTCTTCCCACGAACCACAAATTAAATTTAAATTAAAATTAATTCAGATTAAATTTGTAACGTGGAGGAATGTAGTGGCGGACAAAACAAAACAGGAAAACGAAACAGAGAGAACAAACAAGAAGGCTATAGGGCCAGACGTGAAAAAAATATATGTGCTGAACGCTAGTGAAGCAACGAACTGGAAAGGAGACGAATATTGGTTCGTGCTAGCTTCGCGAAAGCGAAGATATAAAAGAAAGAATAAGTAGTCAGACACGTGACCAAGAGTAGGAGAAAGAGTGGTAGAGGGAGAAGAAAGGGGGGGGGGGGAAGTAGAAGATAGGTGAGCAAAGAGAGACAGGGAGAAAGAAAAAGATATAGTAGAGAAGGAGAGAGGCGGAGAACAGCAGATGGAAGAACGAGAGGGGGAGAGAAAGATACAAAGGTAGATAGAGTAGCGTCAAAAAAAAGTTTAAGAACTTACTTGCAAGGAAGGACGCTTAGCGTTCGGTCATGTAATACAAATAATAAATGAGTATATGCATATATACGTACATGTATGTACATACTTACATCTACCTGTATATATAGATGCATATCTGGGTACAGGACAATATAAACAAAGCGTAGACAAAATGATAAACGAATACAGAAAACACACAGGCCACATAGAGAAGCTACACACACACACACACACACACACACACACACACACACACACACACACACACACACACACACACACATACACACACATTTATATCTTTGTAATGCATTTGTCTAAGATGAGCTTTCTAAAAGAATAGTATATTTCTTGCAAAGATCCAAGGTCTCAAATTTAGTGAAAAGATCGTTTTGATACGTTACTTTATCCCCACCTTCCAGGAAGAAGAAAGGACATTGAAATTATTGTATCGAATAACAATTTTGAGTAACCATAATAGTAATTAACTGCTATTCTAGAGAACACCAGCTTCATAGGCGTCATTTATTGCGTTACTCTGGCTGCAAAGAACATTATTTACTTCCCCCTGCATATCGCAATGTTGTAGCGAAGGCTTGATGCGTCTAAGTGTTTTTATCTTTATACTTGTGCGTGTGAATGCTTTTGTGCTTTGTCTTTGCGTGGTCTTACAAATACAAGCGCTCTTTGTATGTGAATCTATATGCATGTATGAACATGCGTATCGAATGAATCGATCCCAGTACTTATTCTTAAGTCTAGTGCTTAGTTTAGCGAACTGTTTTATTAGGGTGACGTCCTTTTAAGTTAGGGAACGTAAAAAAAAGCAACGCTAATTGTCAGGCGGTCTCTCTCTCTCTCTCTCTCTCTCTCACACACACACACACACACACACACACATACACACACACACATTCAACGAGATTGCATTGAGTTTCTGTCTACACTCACAGGTATTGGCCAGTCCGGGGACATAGTAGAAGACACTGATCCAAGATGCCATCCAGTGAGACTGAACCGGAAATCACATGGTTGCAAAGCTAACTTCTTAACTACATAACCGTGCCTACAATATGCGCTGCATCTGTGTATCTAAATATAAGAATGTATGAACATACAAAAATAAGACTGTGTTAAGTCTGACACTACTTTATTAGAGATACCGACAGGAAGTTATGACATTATTTTGTCAATAAACTTAACAGGCTATTATTAGTAAAGAAGCTTCGATCAGAAATCGAGACAGTGGTCTTTTCCACCACTATTTGCTGATAAGTTCATCAGAAAAAGCTAACGAAAGAACATGTACATGCCCACGTAAAATTAACTACCAACATATTTTCCCTGAAATCAAACTTTACTTAGAGAAAAATAGCAAAAATTAGACTTAATTAGAGGAGTCAGAGCCCCTTTGCATTTAAAGGAGTTTCGGAAGTACAAAAAGAGGTGACGTTCACAAATACGTGAAACACCTATGATCATTAATCTACTTCGTCATGTTTGACCCAGGGCTAAGCAGCAACAACAACAATCAGCAGCAGCAGCAGCAGCAATAACAACAACAACAATAACAACAACAACAAAATATATTAGAGAGTAATTTTGTTGATGCTATATTCAATAAAGTAAGGTGAAATGTGTTTCAACAAATGAAGTAATTAAACAATTTCTTTAATGAATTCTATTCACTTTTTCGCCATTTTGTGGGAAAATTGAAAGATATTGAAATTTGACGTCATCATGCATATATATATATTTGTGTGTGTGTATATATATATATATATATATATATATATATATATTTGTGTGTGTGTATATATATATATATATATTTGTGTGTATATATATATATATATATATATATATATATATATATATAATTGAAAGCGCACACACATACATACACACGCATGTATATATACAAACATACACACAAGTTTATGCAGATGTGTACACACACACACACACGCACACACATACGCACGCGCGCACACATACACGCACACACACAGAGGCACACAAGTATCTTTAGAAAATGTTCAACTATTTCTGTTATGACATAATGGTTGTTCATGATATTCTCATAAAAGGCTGCATATTATTATTACCTTTACTATTACTATTACTATTACTATGGCTATTATTAGTTATTGTTATTATTGTTATTATTATTATTATTACTATTGTTGTTGTTGTTTTTGTTGTTGTTGTTGTTGTTGTTGTTGTTGTTATTATTATTCTTATTATTCTTATTATTATTATCATGATTATTATTATTATTATTATTATTATTATTATTATTATTATTATTATTATTATTATTAATATTGTTATTATTATCAGTCTTCTTACATATCTTCAGTAGAGACACTAGTACTGATATTATAATAGAAGACCATCTCTTCTTGTTCACACGTAACGAACAGCGCTCCTCCTCTATCACACCACCTCTACCATAGCCACCACCAACACTACCATCACCACTATCACCACCACCATCTCTACCACCATCACCACCACCACTATCTGTCGGAAATCAATGAGATATTTCACCGTTCAAATGATAGACATAGACTTCATACTGAAGTGAAACTAAATTGGAAATAGAGAGAGAAAGAGAGAGAGAAAATGATACACACACACACACACACACACACACACACACACACACACACACACACACACACACACACACACACACACACACACACACACATATATATATATATATATACAGATAGGTATAGGTAGATGTACGTATATGTAAGTATATATTTCTACTTACAATACATTATATACAAGATAAATCTATAAATTAAACATATAGAATATAAATAAGCATTATATATAATATATACAACACACACACATGTACATGCATACACACACACACACACACACGCACATTAATGGACAAACGAATGAAAGTAGCACTCATCTCATTTAGTTTGAGTTAAATAGTTTGACTCAGTTCTACATTACTTTACGTTTCTTGGACATAAGACACGTCCATCTCATTATACATACAAAGATAGATAGATACATACATTCATGGTGGTTGTATACTCCTTATACAGAGTTTGACCACTTCCTGTACCTACACATCATGGCATCTGATGTGGCTTTTTAAACCAGACAATGTTCTGAAAAGACACCCACATAGATTGCACCTCCGATTTGGACCATCAAGAGCTGCAGATAAGTTCTGCTCTTTGTGGATCTTGAAATGTCTTTTGAGGTCTCCGTTGGACTTGCGAACCTTCTGGCATACACTGCATTCAAATGAGCATAGACATTTAGGCAGAATAGTTGGTGAAGGTTCGTTTTCCGTGCGTTCACAAATGAGATTTCAGGCCAGCAACTTGTCTGATAAATGCCAACGCACGAAGCTCTCGGACCTTGCATGTGTGTATGTATGTATGTATTCACACACAGACATACATACGTATATATATATGTGTGTGTTTGCGTTATTAATATTTAGCAGAAGTAACAGTGACTTAAGGTCCGAGTGCGTTGGCCCTTATCAGACTAGTTACAGGTTGAAGATCTGTCTGTTTATATAACTGTTACTCTTTTACTTGTTTCAGTCATTTGACTGCGGCCATGCTGGAGCACCGCCTTTAGTCGAGCAAATCGACCCCAGGACTTATTCTTTGGAAGCCTAGTACTTATTCTATCGTTCTCTTCCACCGAACCACTAAGTTACCACTAAGTGATGTTGGGGGGATAAACACAGACACACAAACATACACACACACACACACTCACACACACACACACACACACACACACACACATATATATATATACGCACACATACATATATACGACGGGCTTCTTTCAGTTTCCGTCTGCCAAATCCACTCACAAGGCTTTGGTCGGCCCGAGGCTATAGTAGAAGACACTTGCCCAAGGTGCCACGCAGTTGGAACTGAACCCGGAACCATGTGGTTCGTAAGCAAGCTACTTACCACACAGCCACTCCTATGCCTAACAGTTGATAAATAAATAAATATATTTCCTTATGGAATGTTCTTGAAGAAATTATAATAATGTCACGTGGATAATTTAAAAAATTCAGACGTTTGCTTGTTATGTCATTCAATAAGCAAATACATAGATAAATATGAAAGAAAAAGAGAGGGCAAAAGAAAAACAAAAAAGAATATTGTGCGCGACATTTCACACGCATACACATATTCACATATACACACACACACATGCACATACCAAAATAAACCACACAAAATTCGCACATAGATATGAGAAAGTACTCCTACACCTATATATATATATATATATATATATATATATATATATATATATATATATATATATATATATATATATATATATATATATATATATATATAGAGAGAGAGAGAGAGAGAGAGAGAGAGATAGAGAGAGAGAAAGAGAGAGAGAGAGAGAGGGGTAGGAGTATATATGTGTGTATATGCATACATACATGTATATGTGTGTGTATGTGTGCATGTGTATATATGTGTGTAAATATTTACTTATGAGTATACATGAGTGTATTAACACGTCTGTGTGTGTCAAACTTGATACAGACGTCTTTATCTTGCTTTACGTACGAATAAATGCACACATTTGTCTTTGCTATGTACGTATATTTATATATATATACATATCTGTACCTGCGTATGTGCGATCCTATACATATATATGTATGTATTCCTCCATACGTGTGCGTATGCGCGTGTATCTAGTTATATGCATGTGCCCATATATTTGAATGTACGTGTGTGAGCGCGAATGTATATGTGCGTATATATATATATATATATATATATATATATATATATATATATATATATATATATATATACATATGTATCTGTCTATGTATATGTGTGTCTAAGCACGAATACAAAATATTTTTCGTCTAAGTATTATCTTCCTTTCAACTTCTACTTCCTTTAGTGAATACATTGACAGATGCGCAAAACAACTGCTGCTACAATTTGTAATCTTACCATTTTATCAATGTGCTATTGGAACACCAACACAAGTTAGATTAAATAAGGAAATCTACTTCATTGAAAAATATAAGCCAAAATTTAACCATTTCTAATATTTCATTCTATCAAAGCCAAATCATGTAAAATGAACAAACCTAATTATTCCCACCATTTTTGATTATCTCTCTTATACCGAAAAAATCCCTCATTACCTCCCCCTCTTTCGAACTTTTCTACATCACACCATAACGAATAGATGACACAACATAAGTAAAGAAATTTGAGAAATTTGAAAAGAAACCGCGAAATAACCGCGAAACCGGTTATTTCTCCAAAAACAATGTCACTACACAAAATTTTATATCACTTGCCTAACATGACGATTTTTTTAACCATATACAAATCTTCTGTAGTTTTTTCATTCTATTTTGTTTTTTATACATCCAACCACGTGCTTTCACATACCAACTCTCTCACCAATATATATATATATATATATATATATATATATATATATATATATATATATATATATATATATATATATATATATATATATATATATATATATATATATATATATATATATATATATATATATATATATATATATATATATATATATATATATATATATATATATAGAGAGAGAGAGAGAGAGAGAGATATACATATACATATAATCCAACCACGTGCTTTCACATACCAACTCTCTCACCAATATATATATATATATATTTATATATATATATATATATATATATATATATATATATATATATATATATATATATATATATATATATATATATATATATATATATATATATATATATATATATATATATAGATAGATATACATATACATATAATCCACAGATGAAATCCAGAGATTCGCAGTATGGAAAACACTCATAGTCCTCAAAAAGATTCAAACTAGATGGGGAGGCTATTATAAATTCGAGGTGGCCAGTGGGCCTGTTGTAGGAGGTTTTTTTAAGAGTTGATAGATTGATACTGAGTGGAAAAAACATCAAACGATTCAAGTTTAGTTATTAGGAAAGAAATTTGCAACTTTTGTTTCAAGCTTGGAGATATAGATTTTTCACGGTAACCACTTATCTGGAGAGCCTGATTATCATACGGGGCATGACTGTTAAAAATTTCTTCATTAGCAGATAAGTTGGAGATTCTGATAGAAATGCCTGTGCTATACTATTAAAGGTGATTTGATAGGACGATAATATACTACATTAAGACCGGAAATGTAAGTTCTTCTCTACTCTGATGACCGAGGCTCGTCTCATCCTATGTTGATTGCATCCATTACGGCTGCATATTAAAATGAACTACATCTACCAACATTGTCATGTATCTTCAAACCCCCAGATACAGTTTTTCCCACCCCTTTCATTTTATCTGTTGTTTGTATTCTGTGTAAGTTGGATCTATTAATATAAATATCTATACATTTGTGCTTAAATATTCATCATCTGAAAGTCTCCATCTTTTGCTTTCTCTCGTTTTTCATGTATACATATATACATATTTTTTGTTTCATACCTAACTATTATATTATATTTAATATATCTAATTTGTTTATCTGCGTAATTGCTTCTGTGTGTGTATGTGTATCTGTCTGTCTGTCTGTCTGTCTGTCGGTCTGTCTGTCTGTCTGTCTGTCTGTCTGTCTGTCTGTTTGTCTGTCCCTGTGTGTGTATATATATATATATATATATATATATATATATATATATATATATATATATATATATATATTCTTTCATACACACAGAGGCATACATACACACACATATAACATATACTAGTTTTCTTTCGTTTCTTTTTCCTCTTTAATTCGTATTTCCTCTTGTGTAAATCAGAAAGGGAAAAAAACCCTAATACAGGAAACCCACTAAAAATGCTTGAAACGAAACACTTCAGTCTGAGAATCTTACTGTTGCAAAGGCCAAAATGTGCCTGAAGGATAGGTGGGGTTCCCCATAACACGGGGCAGTCTTATATGTAAATAAAGATGGGACCAGCAGAACAGCCAAAGACATTCTCTTTTGGCGGGTATTTATTTTCATAGTCCTATATTTTGGGTATGAGGGTATTTTGAGAATACTTCACGGAGTGACAACCGTGCCCTGCATAGTTGGAAGCTGCCCTTTGGCAAGGCATAGCACCCGTTCAGCCACCCTGCCAGAAATATGGCGAAGTCATGGGACTGCAGCACGGCAGATTGTGAAGACGTAGAGGAAGAGCTCAATTGAGCCAACGGTGCTTCTTACATTGATGCTGAGTGGAGGAATCCTTGAAGTTCAACGGTCAGGATCACCAAGCTTTATCAAGAGAGTAACTGCAATACATCTATGGTTGTGTAATCAGCTAATGGAAAATTTATTATCCCAATTCAAATTCATAATAATGGAATTGGATGGTGACAGAGACTCATGGGAATCCGTGAAAACAACGAAATAAATATATATGATGCGGTGAGTAGCCATGATGACACTCAACAACGAGTCACATGAGTGTAGTCTTTATTTTTATATTGCTCATAATAATCTTGTCGGAGTCTATTGTTTTGCAACCAGGGCTTGCTTACAGGTTCAGTTAGGAGAAGAGAAAGTATGGCCCTAAAATGAAGTACCCAGTCAAAAAACAACAATGACTGAAACTAAAATGGCAAGTTGGTAGTACGCATCATTACTACAATATAACAACTATTGGACAGTATAAAGCGTTGAGTAAGTTTAGTGGTGGAGAGTTAAAAAAAAACTTTCAGCTCAAACAGCAAAACCTCGGCTGTTAGTGATAACCACACCAACAGTCTGACAATAGTTATGGCATCCTCCTCCAGAGGATGTGAATTGCTGACAGAAGAAGGAGATGATGCGAGTCATGGTTATCCTGATGCACACTAGTTAACGGTTACCAGCTCCTTTGTGAAAGGATGCCTTCGTTCTATATTTTTATATAAATTTTAAATATATTTTAATTGCAGCACAAGACCAAAGCCTCCCAACCAGAAATGATCAAAAACATATAATGAGAAGAAACATAACAAGTAACTGTAGAATATGTGGAGATGGACAAGAAACAATAGACCATATTGTCTCCGACTGCCCAGTCCTGGCTAAGAAGGAATATATTCACAGGCACGACAGAGTTGGGACCTGTATATACTGGAAGTTATGCCAACGATATGGAATAACAACAGAAAAAGGATGGTATAGACACATGCTAGAAAAAATAACAAAAAATGAGAGAGCAACCATAATATGGGGTATGCCAATACACACAGAGAAATCAAGCCCAGTAGGCCGGATATAGTTGTCAGAGATCATCAAGAAAAAACGTTTTCTAATTGATATATCAATACCAACAGATGACAACGTTTCTCTAAAAGAAATGGAGAAACTCAAAATACAAAAACCTGGAAATAGAGGTAACTCGAATATGGAGTCTAAAAACAGAAACAATTCCTATCATAATAAGCGCACTAGGTATGATAAAAAAATATTCAGACAAATACGTAACAAAAACACCACGACTAACAAATATATATAACATACACAAAATAGCACTACTAGACACCGGTGAGCTAACGATTCTGCCAGCTCCCTGCCTTAGTAGTAGTGATAGTAGCAGCAGCAGTAGTAGTAGTAGTAGTAGTAGTAGTGGTAGCAGCAGCAGCGGCAGCAGCAGCGGCAGCAGCAGCAGCAGCAGCAGCAGTAGTAGTAGTAGTAGTAGTAGTAGTAGCAGTAGTAGTAGTAGTAGAGTAATTCCTTGTATGCAAATGATTTCGCATTAAATTAAATACCCATTTATGTATTATACTTAACTTATAGGCGCAGACGTAGCTGTGTGGTAAAAAGTTTGCTTCCCAACCACATGGTTCCGAGTTCAGTCCCACTCCATGACACTTTCGGTAAATGTCTTCTACTATTAGTCTCAGGTCGATCAAAGCCTTGTGGGAGGATTTAGTAGACGGAAACTGAAAGAAGCCCGTTGTATATATATATATATATATATATATATATATATATATATATATATATATATATATATATATGTTAATTCTCTAAATGAAGTATTAACAGTAACTGCACGATAAAGTGTAGTATATTGCCACTTAAGTGTGGCTGACCCCTAGGGGTGGATGTTACTGTTGCTTTTAGCCCCACGAGGACATCTCCTCCAGCTAGCTTATCGACACACGACTGTGTCCTGTTTGCCAAGGGAGTTATCCCTCTCACCTCGACCAGCAGCACGAACGTATCCGTGCAGTTACTGTTAATACTTCATTTAGAGAATTAACATTGCTTGTTTTCACCTTTTCAATATCAGTGAAGAATGTCACTGGAAAAGAAGATATAAGGTTTGCCAGGTTTTGTCTCTCTCACCAAGGTCATCAGCTGTCGAACGCCGACGAAGGGAAATAACCCTGAAATCCGGATACGTTCGTGCTGCTGGTCGAGGTGAGAGGGATAACTCCCTTGGCAAACAGGACACAGTCGTGTGTCGATAAGCCAGCTGGAGGAGATGTCCTCCTGGGGCTAAAAGCAACAGTAACATCCACCCCTAGGGGTCAGCCACACTTAAGTGGCAATATACTACACTATATATATATATATATATATATATATATATATACATATATGTATGTATGAATCTATCTATCTATCTATCTATCTATCTGTCATTCTGTCTGACCGTCTGTTTGTCTGTTTATCTGCCTGTATGTATGTGTGTGTGTGTCGTGGTGCCTGTGTTTGTCACTCTAAACCACTTGACAACCGGTGTTGGTGTGTTCACATCCGCGTAACTAGCGGTTCGGTAAAATACCGATAGAATAAGTACTAGGCTTTAAAAAGTAACTGCTGGGGCTGATTTGTTTGATTAAAAGCCTCCAAGGCGGTGCCCCAGCATGACCGCAGACAAAATGACTGAAACAAGTGAAAGATAAAACATAAAAGATAGCTTATATACACTTATATAAAATCTCTTACAGACAGGTTGAGTTTAAAATCGCAATATATATATATATATATATATATATATATATATATATATATGTATTTGTGTGTGTGTGTGTGTATGTTTATATATGTATGTGTATGTGTGTGTGTGTGTGTGTGTGTGTGTGTGTGTGTGTGTGTGTGTGTGTAGGAGGGAAACGAAAAATCGTTGCTGGATAATAGCTTGTACGACTTTCACTTTCTCTACTAGGTATCTTCATATTTTTGATACCTTTACTTTCAAGTCCACATATTTGGGATATTTTTTTGTTTTAAATTTCCTTGCCTGCAATGATTTACAATGTGTATTACAAGGAATTCTATTATTGTTTTCTATATGTCGTGTATAATGATTCCTGTTTGGCGGTGTTCAATTATTCGATCAGTCTGGATGCTAAAGTCTTCTAATTTCATTTAGATCCTTTTCTGGTACACAGGTATACCATGCATCTAAAGTGTTATATCCATTTTTTTTTTTACAGTGAAATTGAGACACACCCGATATCATCCCATCGTTTTGAATTGTTTTCTGAGCTCCCGTTTTACAACATGCTGCATTATGATCAATATTTTCCATTCAGCCCTAACAGGCTGCAATTATTTGTTGAAGTAGTACAATAAATATTCTCATTCACTGAATTAGTATTCAATGTTTGATCTTGAACTACAACTAACAAACTTGCTATTTCTCTCTTTAATTCTTCCTTCCAAATCCATGCCTACGATGGTTAATAAGTTTTCTCGCTCTTGGTGTATCTGTGGAACAATCCATGTAACTGCATTTCCTCTAGTACTCTCTTTCTTTCATAAATTATGCTATTTTGTTATACATTTCTACTCTTCAAGTTAAATACTAGTTAGTCTCAATTCTATTAGAGCATGTTTAAGTAGTTAATCTGCCTTTTGCTAGGTTTATACAAGGTTTACATATTTTGCTTGCCTTTCACACAAGTCCTCTCCTTTCAACATTCCGTATCATGTATGGTTAACATTTAATGTCTTTCTCATATTTCTGTCTAATGCAGCTATTTTATCTTTTGTCCAACTCACTATTCCAGCACTATAACGCACGACAGCAACTACCCGTATCAATTTCTTAAATCAAATTTGGACTCCAGTACAAACTTTAATCCATTTAAATATGTTGTAATTTTTCCTTAATTTCCTTATGTATTTTGTCATCGAACCCTGTATACCTAGATAGTTTCATACTTTGCTTTCAGGTTCTAAAATTCCGTTATTCCAATAAAACTATTCCCTTAAAATTAGCTCTTTTGCTTCTATTCACAACTAAAATCGCACATTTTGCTACGCTAAACTCTATTCCAGTTTCATAGTTTCACATCGTAACTGTCTTAAGTGAATTGTTCACTTTTTCTGACTTTGCAAATATATCTGGTTCGTCCATGAAAAACAGATAATATTTTTCTTCTAATTTGTACCCATATTGACTTTTCTGTCAGATAGGAATTATTAATACGATAACTGACAAAGGAGAGAAAGAGTTAACCGGGAAACATCCCTTTTCACGGTTACACTTCCCACAAAGTTATTGTTCTTCATTAAATTTGTGTTTCTGTGTGTCGTTAACACTGAGGGTGTTGAAATTTTCAGCTACGGCAAACATTTTAAGTGGCTCCATGATCTCAGAATGAGGCGGCATCATGAAGTGAGTAATTGATATAAGATGCTTAACTAGGAACTACTGAACAATAACGATATAAATGGTGAGGGGACCGCAGGGGAAATTGACACGTTTGACAGTTATACTGTGCAAGAGCAAAACACTACCCGACCGTCATTCAATAACTGCTCGACTTCAGTTAACTGCTACGTGTGGATGATATAGTTTTAATGGAATGACATTCGGAAGCTTAGAGTGTAGAAGGCAGAAGTACCGGAGGAAGGACGCTCACGCACTGGAAAAACAATGCTATGTTTGAGTTGACAGAAAATAAGTTAATGAACCAAGAGCATGATTTAAAGAACAAGTTGGCTAACACTTGTTGAAATAGAAATCTTATAAAGACAAAACAATGATGAGGTGATGGGAGTCAATCAAAGAACGAATGATGACGTTGTGCAGGCATGTTGAAGGGTTAACTGAAAACGGTATGGATTGGATGAAGTGAAAAGAAGTTGATAGGGAAACGGAAGAGGCACGAACAATATAAACGATGGAGATGGAATTGTTGACACTTCATATTCTATGGAAAACTTATGCAAATGATATGGCCATGAGAACAGCTGTTATAACTGAAAATTTAGAAGATGAAAAGGGAAATATTTTGAAGTGATTAAAAAAATCTAATTAATTCAGAAGGTATAAAGCCATTAATTTGAGATAAATTAACAAATTCGTAGCTATATCATGAAAATTTGACGCCGTATTAGAGAATGTTAAACTGCAAACATTACTGACATACATTTCTGTATTTAAGAGATGAGGAATTATGTACATTATTTACATTATTTACATTTGACGGATATTTGTCCTCATCTTGTTTGTTGTTAACACGTTTCGGCTGATATACTCTCCAGCCTTCATCAGGTATCTTGGGGAAATTTCGAACCTGGGTTCTCATTCCTAAGTTATTTTTCGGTGTTATTATTGTTATTATTATTATTATTATTATTATTATTATTATTATTATTCAGGTCACTGCCTGGAATCGAACTCGGAATCTTGGGGTTAGTAGCCCGCGCTCTTAACCACTACAGCATAACGAAAAAAACATGCAATAGAAAATTATAGCCTCGATTGTCTGCTATGGAAATTACTGATAAGTATTTTAACTGAGAAAATATGGAAACATATGACGTAAAACAAACTGTTGTCTGTTAAACAAAAATAATGCAGCCAATACTCAAAATGCACCGAAGACGATATACTCATTACAATGATAATGAAATCCGCAAGTGATGGCAGACTTTTCTGTATGTTGCGTGGGTCGACTTCAAAGAGGTTTCTCATTCACGAATTGTGGAGTCAATTACAATGTTTTGTATTGCCGTAAACCGCAACAACATCCTCACTGCTTCTATGACAACGAGACTACTAACTTGATGCTGAGCAAAAAAATCACTGGGAAGTGTAGCTTATAATTATTCGGACAAAATAGCTTGTGGTTTTCCCGCAACATTTCTTGTTTTGTGTTAATGTTAAAAGCAATAAAAGTGGTGGGCTGGTACTTTATTTTATCGATTCCTAAAAGATGCAAAGCAAAATTCACCTCGGCTGGAATCGAAACCAGAACTTAATGAACTGGAAGAAAGAACTTCATGGCATTCTCTCTTTCGCTCTAATGAATCCTTTTATCGGCTACAAGGTTTTCATATATTTAGGCAAACTATTTCATACAAAACCAATACAGAAGGGCATAAAAAGGATACTCTTAAAGAAACAAGCGCTCCGTACCAAACGTTTCCGTTTTGTGATCATTTACCACCATTGCAGTCGAGCAGATACCACTTTACTATGCAATTCTTGATACAACCTTAAATATCGGACCGAAACTAGTTGAGCACAGGCATCAGATGGTCGACTCTATCGAACGCTTTGGACCGATCCAAAAGGATTATCGTCGTATCGAAACCAGATCTACATCCGATATATTGCGGTTGTGGTGAGTATGCCTTCGCGACCACTCTGGCCAAAAACATTATTCTTGCATTCATTAGAGTCATGACCCCTGTACTCTATAATGTCTAAAGGTAGTGCCACCACTACCTTGTTCACAAAGCGAAAAATTCTTCAAACTCGCTTCAAGTACCAAAGAGAAATGAACAAGTCTGGCAGGCAACAAGTTTGTAGGAATATCATTTAGTTCCGGTTACATATCTTTTGTCGATCTGCTCATTATGATCAATATTTTAGTAGTTGAAGCGGGATCTTCGCACGAACGCCTCATTCTCTGTATGAGTTAACTGCGATTTCACTGTGTTTCAAGGATGTTATCGAAGCCCACACCTCTAGTCCACCCTTCCTCTAGATAGTTCAGAAAAATGCTGCTGAAAAGTTGCAGGCAGTCACTCTGAACTTAGGAGGGTAAGAGATAATCTTGAAAATGACTCAAGGTGTGGACGCCCTACAACTTCCACCACTGAAAAAAATTTAAAGTGTTTACCACATGGATGACTATAAATCAAATAGACAATGCTATTATATCCCGCGAGAGAGTTGAGAATATTCTGCAAAATGAACTTGGCATGACGAAGCTTTCTGCTCGGTGGGTGTCACTTCTGATACCCCATCAAAAACGCAGCAGGCGGATCACACCACGGGAGAATCTGACATCGTTTGAGAGAGCTCCAGCTGGTTTCCTTGAACGTTTCCTAATCCAGAATTAGCGTTGGCTTCATCACTTTGAGCCAAAGACAAAGAGCCAATTCATGCAGTGAAAGCACCTCTCTTCACCTGCCAAGGTCGTTTCATCTGCAGGAAAAGTGACGGCATCAGTTTCGTGGGATGAAAAAGATTATTGTTATTATTGATTTTTGTGATTATTATCTTCAAAAGGACCACCACACCATCAATGGAGAATACTGTGCCAACTTGCTGAAGTAGTTACGAAATTCTATTAAGACTAAACGTCCAGGAAAACTGACGAAAGGGGTTTTGTCTCATCAGGGCAATGCTCTAGTACAAAATATTCTTTGTTTCAATGGCTGCTGTGCATGACCGTTGTTTTAATCTGGTTGATCACCTGATTTTTCCCCCAACTGACTATCATCTATTCATCAACATCAAAATACAATAAATTGTGGAAATTGTAAAGATAATTTATAAACAACCTACACCATCCAGGGAACTATACTCTAAAAATCTATTGGAAAAAATTACTCATCTTATCAAACGTATGAGATGGAATGCCTTCCATTACAACAAGGAAGAGTTTATCACAGAGAACATACACCATGAAATTAAATCAAAGAAGTTCCCTCCCAAAATCAAAGACTTAGAAGACTTCGAAACAGATCTATTGAAGCTTATGAACAAGACCAAATTTCGTAAGTCCTTTAACACTTTCCAACAGAAACTGAAAAAAGACATTAAAAACATAAAAGATTCCTCCAAAACGGCACTTTTTCTGATAAAACAACTTTTTTCTGATAAGACAACAGCACTTTTTTCTGATAAGAAAACAGCACATACTCACAACTCCTACATAAGAACGTTATTAGTAATTACTCTAAGGCTAGACCGCAAGTTTATAATGACATTAATAAAGAAGCTAGTGCTATCGCCACTAACTTTAAATTAGATAAAAAATAGAGATTCTTCTAAAAAAAAGATAATAGAGGCCTTTATAACTATTAAGGCCGACACACCAGTGACGTCGCAACTCATTTCTACATCTGAGTGGACTGAAGCAACGTGAAATAAAGTGTCTTGCTCAAAAGCACAACATGCAGCCCGGTCTAGGAATCGAACTCACAACCTCACGATCGTACGTTGGACGCTCTAGCCACTGAGCCATGCACATTCACATATATAGCATATATACATATATATATATATGAATTAACAAACTAAGGAAAAAATTTCTTCAGGGGTGTGTGTAAAACAGCCAATTCATTGGTACGTCAGTTCAATACCCTATAAATATGGGTATAATGCAAATTACAAAGATAGAATTAAATAGAGAGATACAATTGACAATCCAATAATTTATTTATACTATAACATAATATACTATGAATATGATATAACATAATATAACATAAACAATTATTAAAACATCAAAATGTCAACAATTTGATTCGACTTATATGCATTTTTTAATATATAAACAATTCCCTTGTATATAAGTCTCTTCACAGGCCGTGTTTAAAGATAGACGAAATTCCGCCTCAAAGGACGGCTGGATTGTAGAAATTTAATTCAAATGCCTATATATTTTGAGTGTGAACGTTAACTATTCATTTACATATCAATTACAATTAAAAACAATAAGAAATTATAACGGACAAAATAATTAAGTGAGTGTAATCAACAACTATCGAAATATATTTCCATATATCTCAAAAAATATTAATCCAAACTCGTTTATGTCTGAGAGTACACCTTTAGGAATAGAGATAGGTTTAAAAGTACTAGTCTCAGTCTCAGTAGACTAATTTGAAAATTGAAGGATAGTGAGAAATTATACACAATAAATTGGAAAATACTCAGTCATGCTAGATCGTATAAAATTAATGACGCTAGACGCAACCTGTGTATAGATGAATTATACCAGATATTAACATCTAAGAAGAAAGTGCTTCATGAAAGACGTGAGAGTGTTCCATATTGAAAACATTATTCTAAATATGTCTTTTTGTGTATGTAGATGTATGTGTTTGTATACATGGTTACATGTTGTTTGTATTTATTTGATGCTGTCTATGTCTCGTTATGGGTATGTGTGTGAATATGTATATATATATATATATGTGTGTGAGTGTGTGTGTGTGTGTTTGTATGTATCTATATGTATTTATATATGTGGATATGTATTTATGTGTATATGTGTATATATATATATATGTATGTGTACAAGTAGGTCTATGGAAGTCTCTATATTCATATGGATGGATATATATATTTGCATCTATGTGTATTGCTATGTATATGCATATGCAATAATATAGGTATTTATATAAGTGCATAAGTGCATTTGTGTGTATATTTGTATGTATATGTGTATATATGCATGTATATATATATATATATATATATATATATATATATATATATATATATATATATATATATGTATATATATATGTATATATGTATGTATATATATATATATGTATATATATATATATGTATATGTATATATATATACTCTTTACTCTCTTTTACTCTTTTACTTGTTTCAGTCATTTGACTGCGGCCATGCTGGAGCTCCGCCTTTAGTCGAATCAAATCGACCCCCAGGACTTATTCTTTGTAAGCCTAGTACTTATTCTATCGGTCTCTTTTGCCGAACCGCTATGTTACGGGGACCTAAACAAACCAGCATCGGTTGTCAAGCGATGTTGGGAGGACAAACACAGACACACAAACATATACGCACACATACATACATACATATATATATATATATATATATATATATATATATATATATATATATATATATATATATATATATATATATATATATATATATACATATATACACATATATACGACAGGCTTCTTTCAGTTTCCGTCTACCAAATCCACTCACAAGGCTTTGGTCGGCCCGAGGCTACAGTAGAAGACACTTGCCCAAGGTGCCACGCAGTGGGACTGAACCCGAGACCATGTGGTCGGTAAGTAAGCTACTTACCACAGAATATATATATATATATATATATATATATATATATATATATATATATATATGGGAGAATGTACGAAAAAACAACAACAGACGAGGACAGGTGGTGTAAACAACAAAAGGATTATTAGTATGACGCTCGGGAATACGGAAAGTCTTTAACGTTTCGAGCTACGCTCTTCAACAGAAAGAATACGGAGACAAGGAGAGAAACACGGAGAAAAAAAATTGAATAGTGTTCGGTCAACGGTCAATCATAGCTATGGCTGACCGGAAGTTAGAAATTTTGCACAGGAGAGCTAAGAAACGGGGGAGATAACAAAAGGGGGAGAAAGAACGGTGATCGAAGAACGAGGGGCTGTGTGGTGATCTTGACGTATGCATGTGTGAAAATGGGGAGGGGAGAAAGGAGTTGGTCAGTTGTAGTGTGTGCGTGTCGTGATGTGAGGGTGTTGGGAGGTGGGGAAGGCATGGGTGGAGTGTGGATTAGGCTGAGGGTGGGGGTAGAGGTAGGGGTATGTGGGTAGGGGTGGGTGGTGGTTGTAAGGAATTGGATGAGGTGGAGTGGGAAGGTAGAGTAGGAGTGTGTTGGGGTGGGGTGGGATGAGCTTATGAGGGGGGGTGATGAAGGGGGAAGGGGAAGGTGGAGGTGGATGTAAGAGAGGGGGAAGGTGGGTATGGGAGGGGGAGAAAGAGAGGAAGAGAAAGAGAGTGAGAGAGAAGAGAGTGAGAGTGAGAGAGAGGGAAAGAGAGAAGAGAGTGAGAGAGAGAGAGTAAGAGAGAAGAGAGTGAGAGAGAGAGGAAGAGAGAAGAGAGTGAGAGAGAGTAAGAGAGTAAGGGTGAGAGAGTAAGAGAGTAAGAGTGAGAGAGGGGAGAGTAAGAGAGAAGAGAGTGAGAGAGAGTAAGAGAGAGGAGAGAAAGAGTAAGGGTGAAGACAAGTGGGAGTGAAGAGAAGTAGGAATGAAGAGAAGTAGGAATGAAGAGAGGTAGGAGTGAAGAGAAGTAGGAGTGAAGAGAGGTGAAGAGACGTACAGAGAAGTAGGAGTCGGAGCAGGAGGTGGGAGGTGGGAGGTGGAGGGGAGAGATGGGTGGTAGGAGAGAGGGTGGGGGAGAGAGGCAGGTGGAGGGGGTTAGATGAAGAGGGGAGGGGAGTTGAGCCCATGTGGCGCAAAGGAGCGAAGAGAGAAGATTAATCTCTGTTCACGACGCAAACGGGAGTCCGGATGGCCCATGTCCATGGACAATCTAAACACGGACAGGTGTTGCTGCAAGGAGTGACCGGCAGAACGGAAATGGCGTGACACCGGGGTGTCATTGCCAACGTTCATGTCTCGAAGGTGTTCCGCGAATCGGTCGGCCACGCGGCGCCCCGTTTGTCCGATGTACAGAGAATGGCAGAGAGAGCAGGAGATACAATAGATAATGTTAGTGGAAGTGCAGGTGAAGGAGTCGGTGATGCGATAGGGTCGGTGATGGGTGCTGGTGAGGAGGGTGGTGTTGGAGAGGTAAGGGCAAGTGTGGCAGCGTGGGCGGGAGCAAGGGAACGAGCCATATATATATATATATAAATCTTGAAACTCTAATATTCAAACACGGAAAAGGCCTAACAGAAAAAGAAAAAGACTACATTACCAACTTCAAATGCAAACAGCCTTTTCTATGGCTTCCCCAAAATTCAAAAGAGTCAATCAATCACTACCAAAGAGGACACTCATGGCTTCTGGTCTTGACTGATTGGAAGTGTTATCATGTACATGTTTTTTTTCTTCGGATAAAGGATGGGCTACAGCAAATATTCTGCTCAATACCACAGATTTTCTTGTCAGTTGCTTGATCTTAACCAGCTGAGCATGTCTCTCAGTGGCTAGCGATAGGTGCATCTCTGATCACAAGCACAAGTAGTGGGGGAGCATCATAGCCATGTGTCGAGAGGAATTCTTTGGGATTTTAATAATTCACTGCTAGAAACATGGGTGTTTCGTTCAACATCCTTAAACAACCCTTATCCAAGAAACTTTTTGAGCAGGGTGGGCTACTCAACCTGCAGAAAATTCTAACTGGATCCACCTGTAAGTCCATGCGCTGTTTATCTCGATATGAGATTACCATATCACGGACATATGGTTGTGATACATGTGCCTGTTGTGCCCTTATCAGATGGGTAGTTATGATGCGTATACTTGGCTTCGTATATTTGCAGTTTAGTGCCACTTCGATAGCATGCGCTGCTCTCTCACTCAATAGTAATAATAATTAGTGATAATACTGATGATTTCCTATATCCACTCAAATCCTTGACTCTACCTTGATGGTAAACATAATCGAATATGGCGGGATTGATATCACAACACCGTGAATCCATATGAATGCAAGTACAAAAAACAAAACAAAACAAATAGTAATGATTAGGTCAGTATTTTGTATTTTGTGCCAATCCATCGTCGAAATAACGAATAATTTATAGAACCATTTTGAAAACGTTGAATTAATGACAGGAAAACGGCAAAACTGTTTCAACATGGTGGTTATTTATATATTTGAAGGAAGAATTATTATTGTTAGTAATTTCTATTGTGGATTAACCCTAAATCAGTCGGGATCTTGTATGATCACAGGACTACTAGGTATGACTATCTCATCTTTTGTGGGTTATCTAATACTACCATGGCGAATGTATCATTTCTTTCTGTAAGGGGGTAAAGTTTGATTTGAAGGGTGTTTGACTGCGATTTCTTGCCGGCCAGGCGACTATGTAAAGCACTCAGTCGCTCGATTAGGAGTTTTAAATTACTGTGAAAATTCAAATATCACCGCGTTGTATTTAAACTGTGGTTCAACAAATGCTCAAGGGGAAAAAGATAATTCGCCATGAATCTAGATCAATCATTTGTGTAATCCACTATCATAAAATAAAAACAATATTAATACAAATTAAGTTTTCAAGCTATCACAAAATAAAACGCCTTAATGAATTAAGGAAACAATTAAAAATATGTTAATTATATTACAGCAAGTTCTTGTAGAAATTATCTTGAAGCTAAATACCAAATTACAAATAATTTAGAGGATATTTGTTTCTCTTCTAGAGAATTTGCTTCATAAGTGTTACCCATTCGGATAAATAAATAAATATATATATAAATAAGAAAGGACAGAAGGAAAGGTGGAAGGTAGGAAGGAAGGAAGGAAAAATCGATAATCATCAGCAGACATGAACATTTTCTAAAATTTCTATAGTAGCATGTCCGATATAAATCGATAGATTATAAATGAAATCAATCATGCTAGCAGTTATGAATGCTTAATGACGTGTGAGTTACTGAGAGAGTTTGAACGTGATCGTTCGACCTGCCTAAAAGGACAGCCAAACCACACCAGTCAAATTATTAATTGTCCTCTTCAAGAATTGTGCGGACACATTGTATTAGGTAGGACTAGACAAGTAGCATTGCCCAATAAAAAGAGATGGTCACTGTTGAAGTTTGTGTTGAAACCAGAAAGACGTCCTTTGATGATGAAATAAAGAATTATCTTCCTATGTATTATGTATCGTTATGACAATTGAGCGGAATAAGGGTTGTCATTTCAAAATCACTTATAGTTCTCTCTAAATATATTTTCCAGTATGAGCGTTTGTGTACGCGGGCTAACATATTACAAACACGTATACATACATACATACATACATACATACATACATACATACATACATGCATGCATACATACATACATATATACATACATACATACATACATACATACATACATACATACATACAGGACATTGTACTAAATAAGAATGCTGATAAAATGAAATGGACACTCTCTTCTAATATCCACTGATTTTTGCTCGTCGGTATACGAACGGAGATTATGATTTACTGGCTCCCATTATTCAAATTATTGCGAGACACATCAATATGTTTGGATAGATAGATATAAATATACTTATATACATAAATGCATACACACAGCTATGTATACTTAACGCATACGTACATGCATTTACACATGCACACATAATTGTAAGCCAATTAAATTCCGATTTTTACATTTTATTTTTTTTGTACATTTACACTTTTACAATATTACATATTACAATACTTTCATGTTTTATAAGAGTTTACAGGTAAATTGGTAACTGTAGTGAAATGAGTGATTTTTTTTCTTTTAAATGCCTTCGATAGACTCCAGCAGCTGAACACAGTAACACAGTTGACATTGACTGCCCTTACTAATAGAAAAATGTTAACAAATCAGAGACCCTGACAGAGTGTTCAGCTACATTCAGGTTTTGAAAAACATCTAATGCTACAGACCATAGCCTGTCTGACAATATTTGACAATGTTTTTTAATGAAATTAAGTGCAAATTCGGTCTATTTATACTTTCGTAATACTGCCAATATCATTTTTGAGCAAAATTAAATTTATATCAATACTGGCATTTTTCTTCATATTATTTTCCATTCAGAATGGGTTTAAGTTTCTCAGTGTAAAATGGGAATAAGAAAAACATTTTCTTATTGCGTGTTTATAAATGATTGCTTAATGGGATCTAGTGATTACTCTCCCGAACTTGTTTCCTGTCTAACCAATATATATTTTTTCACAATTCGGGTATTTGATGCTGTAGATGAAATTTCTACTTTTGCAGTACATACTAGCATTTGGAAATATTTTTATCCGGCTTTTGTGGTGGTATGTTGACAAGTATATATTAACTGATATTTACCGCACCGATTGTCATTGCATTTGAATACCATGCATGTTTTACTATTGTTGTTCAGATCAAACTTTGCTTTTATCAACAATTTCTTGAAGGTTTTGGCTGCCGTTTACTTGGAACAAGTGTACGATAGGTGATTAATATTTTAATTCGTTACTTGGTCTGATGGTAAACAAGTTTGATTTAGCAACATTAAAAATATTCTAATGGCACGGAATGTGACTCACTAGAAAACGTATAGAATTCTCGACTTGTGTTCCTCTTTCTTGGGTTGCTCTAAGTTGTCCTATAGGTATTTGTTACGCACGTTGTATACCATTTTTTATAAGTAAGAGTGGATATTTTTGTCTGAGTAGACAGCCCTTACGTTTTGTGAGTAGTTTTTCCTTAGTAACTCTATCATCAACCATAGAACAAATTTTCCGAGTATATATATATGTGTGTGTGTGTGTGTGTGCACGCGCGCGTCTGTGTGTGTATACACACACACACACACACACACACACACACACACACACACACATGCACACACACACACACACACACACACACACACACACACACACATATATAAGGTTATTAAACTTTTAAATTTTCATATTCAAAAGAGACAGAGACTTCAAATATATATATAGATATATATATATATGTGTGTGTGTGTACGTATATGTGTATACATATGTATATGTGTGTGTGTATGTATATATGGATAGGTATACGGGTAAAGTGTATGTATGCATATGTATACGGGTAATATAGTATAGTAAAGAGAAATAAACAAAATAATTAATTAATCTAGTGGAAATCCACAGGAGAGCAATAAAAATAGAAAATTAAGGAGTTATCTCCCCTATAATAACAAAGACGAAAGCTAACGAGATCCTAAAGACCTATTAATAGTTATGTATGTGTTTTTTCGTGTTTTGTTCGAAAGGTAACCACTCCTGAAGAAGTGCCAAATGTCTAAATCCAATGGACCAGTCACTGGATAAGTTTGGCACAGAAATGTTAACATAGAGTGGTGAATAAATCGATATATCGAATTTGAAGTCTCTGTCTCTTTTGAATATGAAAATTTAAAAGTTTAATAACCTTATAATATAAATATAAACTGTGAGAACGACCCTTAAGGAATCTAGTTAATGATCTCCTAAGGTAAGTTCTTATGCTATATTGGTAACGGTTGCTACATCCTCTGGGAAAATTATTATTATATATATATATATATACATTATAAAGACTCAGATATACATCAGTACTTGAACTTTAAATCACCCCAACACATGTCGCATTTCAGGTAGCGTGGAAAACAATGACAAAGATTATTTTGAATCAGTTATACCAAATATACCTGCGGGGCACCTTGGGCAAGTGTCTTCTACTATAGCCTCGGGCCGACGAAAGCCTTGTGAGTGGATTTGGCTGACGGAGACTGAAAGAAACCCGTCGTATATATATGTATATATATCTGTCTATGTGTGTGTGTGTCTTTGTGTCTGTGTTTGCCCCTCATCACCGCTTGACAACTGGTGTTGTGTTTACGTCCCCATATCTTAGAAGTTCGGCAAAATACATCGATAGAATAAGTACCAGTCTTGAAAAATAAGTGCTGGGATCGATTCACTCAACTAAAAATTCAAGGCAGTGTCCCAGCATATCCGCAGTCTAATGATTTAAAGAAGCAAAAGATAAAAGATATAGATAAAAGAAATGTCACAATTATTTGTGATTTTTATCTAAAATCCTGTCTTACTGCAAATGTGTAATATATTTTACATGTTCAGGTGTCCCTAAACACACATATACATATAAATATATATAGATATGTATATATACACACATATAAATACGTATAGGTATTCAACCATACAATATATTAATGCCGTTTATTAAGTGTATTGAATTATTGTTAATACAATTATATTCTCTCGGACCACTAACTTTATCGTTAGTGGCTGAACGTTTCTTAATAAATAATTACATCTACAGTATATTTCGATCAGTTTGACCTCGAATAATCATTGGATATCAGTTTCTGTTAAGCTAAGAGACTTTATTATTAAATTAATGGCAAAAAAATCAACTAAATCTCCTGTACCACTGACACATGTACATTTACTACTACAGTTTTAGGTAAACATAAATCAATTTTTACTAAAGCCAGCCATATTAAATGATGTTAGAGCTAGACATAGTGATTGAGGCTTTAGGAAGTGTTATGTTCATTTCATATAACATTTTATGAAGTTCCTATAATTTTCGGTTAACATTATTTACTTTTTAATAAATGCTGTTACAGATAGACTTACGGATTGGACTTTCGGGAAGCACTATATGTATCTCTTATTTGATTTTACCGAAAATTCTACTGTGGTTTTCCATCAAATATTGGAATGTATATAAAACGACGGAACAAACTTAGGAAAGTCAAAGACGCACTACATATAGTTACAAATAGCGCTTGATGTAAACTTAATCAACATGTCTTGCGCTGATATTAGATTAATTTGGTTGCTTCTAATGTAAGCTACAATAGTAATACACATGTTTTTAACTTTGTAGGTGTTAACTTCTATGTATTGTATTAGTGGGAATGAGTGACAGTCAAAGACGCTAAATTTAGGTGTACTGTAGTAAAGGGTTTTGATCTGTCACTGGTATTTTAATCAAAATAAAACTGCAAATTTTTAACGTAAATTTTATTTATTTTATCAAGCACCGACACACACACACACACACACACACACACACATATAAAATTGAATATTAAGCTCTTTTGGTTTTAAAATATTATCGTTCACGTGACATTTATATAAATTATATATATATATATATATATATATATATATATATATATGATGAGAACCCAGTTAGTTTCGAAAATCGATTAAGGTTTTCATCATTCTTTTCAGTTTGCGGAGAAATGGCTAAAATTTGCTCTGTTTATAATTATACCACTTGTTTATAATTATACCATATATTACATATTTATTATACCATACCTTGATACTGTGTGGACTAAGATCCCTGTTCACAGGCCGCTGGTATTTATAGTGTGTTAAACACTTTCAGTAGGCAAATTAAGAACTCCTTCATAGAGTAACTGCTAAATTTGTTGAGTATATAAACAGATTGGCTGATTGTTTCTCTGGTGATTGTCAGAATGTTGTAGACGCCTCTGATGAGAACCCAGTAAGGTTCGAAAATCGAGTAAGGTTGTTCATGATTATTCTAGTCTACGGAGAAATGGCTAAAATTTGCCCTGTTCATAATTATACCATACGTTACATATATATATATATATATATATATATATATATATATATATATTTGTGTGTGTATGTCCCGCATGTGTGATCCAACGGAATTGAAAAACACATACAACACTTCATCCACCTCATGCAGTTCTCTGGCTACACCCAAAGGGATATGATTAGAGCCTACAAAAGAGCTAGGGCTATGTACAAGGCCAGTAAAAAAATGATGCAAATTAAATCTGCTCGAACAGCATAGATAAGACTTAGAAAAAGTTAGGCAGGCCAACTCTTGGTATGACAAGCAAAAATATCTTTTTAGGAAAACATTAGATACGGTAAATTTACGGGTTAAAGTAGTAGAAAGTTCAGGAACCCCATAAAGTCCCTAATCTGCAAAGCCAATCTATACGAAAGGACCCCATGTACGGAAAACAACTGTAACGTATGTAGTATCAACCCTTGGGTTAACTGTAAAATTAGGAATGTAATTTATAGCATATGGTGTACTAAGTGACGGTGCAGAAAGAAGACAACAACTTACATTGAGGAGACAGCACAGAGAGTAAGGGAGGAGATAGGTGAACACTGGTGGGGACTCAAAGAGGAATAAATGCTTGTCAATGCCCAACCAACATGCTCAATTAGAACATAGAGGCCTGGTTAATAACATAGATGTTAAAGTATTATCAACGCTTGGAACATACTCGGAACTTAGATTACAGAAGCTACACACCTAGTAATAGTTAGAACGAGCCTGAACAGAAAACACAAATGGAACAGTAACACTTTCCATCACCGCACTGCGCAACATGACAGAATGGGGGTAAAACACAGATACAAACAGTATAATATATAACCCCCCCCCCACACACACACATATACACTTACTTAAGATGAAATGGAAAAGTGGGAAAAATAGAGCGATAAATATTAGCTTGCTTACCAATCACATGGTTCTGGTTTCAGTCCCACTGCGTGGCACCTTGGGCAAGTGTCTTCTACTATAGCCTCGGCCGACCAAAGTCTTGTGAGTGGATTTAGTAGACGGAAACTGAAAGAAGCCCGTCGTATATATGTATATATATATATGTATGTGTGTTTATATGTTTGTGTGTCTGTGTTTGTCACCCCAACATCGCTTGACAACCGATGCTGGTGTGTTTACGTCCCCGTAATTTAGCGGTTGGGCAAAAGATACCGATAGAATAAGTGCTAGGCTTACAAAGAATAAGTCCTGGGGTCGATTTGCTCGACTAAAGGCGGTGCTCCAGCATGGCCACAGTCAAATGACTGAAACAAGTAAAAGAGTACATAATATAAATAAATAAAGGGCATGGATACAAATAGTATAGTA
>NC_142934.1:27070146-27117646 GCF_046866305.1 Octopus bimaculoides
TAATAATTATATATATATATATATATATATATATATATATATATATATATATATATATATATATATATATATATATATATATATATATATATATAGTTCAAAAAAACAATAACAAAAAAAACAAAAAAACAACAAAGTGAGGACGTGATATGGATAGTATTATTGGACGCTCAGGAAAGGAAAGAGAGAGTGTATGACGTTTCGGGCGTAGCCCTTCGTCGGAAAGATGGAAAGTTCGGAGAATGGAAGAACGGACAAAGAGGAAAATGGTACCGATGCCCACGAGGTTACATTATGAAAAGACCGGAAGAGGAGGTGGTGGGGGAGAAGTTCTTTCTAAGATAGGAGAGTGAAAAAGGGAGATGAATCTGTGCGTGTGCGAAAGTCTGCGAGTGTGTGTGTGATAACAGAACGTGTGTGTGTGAGTGTGCATGGTTTGGTGGTTTATCTGTTAGTGTGTTTGTGTGTGTGTGTGTGTGTGTATGACGTAGTGGAAGAAATTAGTAGCAGGACTGGTTAGTGGACGCTATAGACAGTGTAGGTAGAAGGTCAACAGGTGGTTATTTGAGTGTGTGTGTGTATTTTGTATGTGCGCGTGTGTGTATGTGTATGTTTTCTGTGCGTGCGTGTGTGTTTGTGTGTATGTGTATGTTGTGTGTATGTGCGTTGCTGTGTACGTGTGTGTGCGTGCGTTTGCTATTGTATATGCGTGTGTTGTTTATGCCCATGTGTGTATGATTGTATGCGTGTCTGTGTGAGTGTGTAGTGTTGGTGAGAAGTGTGTGTGTATGTGGGTGTGTGCGTGTGTGTGTATATGTGTGGATGTGCGTGTGTGTGTGGGATTGTGAGTGTTAGGTACGGGTGTGTGTGTGTTTATGTGTCTGTATGTGTTTCCGTGTGCGCGTGTGTGTATATTTTTTGTGCGTGCGTGTGTGTTATGTATGTGAGAGGTGTGTGTGCATGTGTGTATATGTGTATGTGTGCATGTGTGTATATGTGTATGTGTGTTGTGTATGTGTGTGTGTGTGTCTGTGGTTTTATGTATGTGAGGGGTGTGTATGTGTGTGTTTATGTGTGTGCGTGCGTATGTGTGCCAGGTATGTGTGTTATTTTGTGTGTGCACTCCTGTGTGTATGTGTGTGCATGTGTATGCGGCTGTGTATGTAGGCGTGCGCGTATATATGGGTGTGTGTGTGTGTGTATATATGTGCGTTCGGCTATGTGTGTGTGAGGGCGCGTATGTATGTTTGTCATGTATGTGGGCGGTATATGTATGTGGGCGGTATATATGTAAGGTGTGTGGGTATGTGTGCGTGTAGGTAGTGGTGAGATAAAAAGTGGAAAAAAGTAAGTGTAATAACAAGAGAATAATGGATATAATGTAAAGGGGACGAGGGGGGTTTAAAAAAAAAATTATGTAAAGTGTTGCAGGGACGTAAAGGAGAGAGTCATGAGGAAGAGAAGGCTGCGTTGAGTCCGAAGGGGAAAGAAGAATTAAGGTTGAAAATGTAGCGTTGCTCCAAGTGGAGTCGCGAGGGAGTGGACCCATGGTGCAGGGCGAGGCCAAAAACGGAGATGTTAGAGGGAGAGTGGTTGGGCAGTTGGAAGTGACGGCCGACAGGGGAGTCCGAACGTCCCTTAGGTCCGAACGTCCCTTAGGTGTTCGGTGAAACGGTCGGCCAGCCGGCGGCCCGTCTGCCCCACGTAGAGTTGGTTGCATAGGGTGCATTTGATGCAGTAAATAAGGTTGGAGGAGGTGCAGGTGAAACTGTGTGGAATGTGAAGTGTTTGTAGGTTCGATCCGGTGACAGAGGTAGTGTTGGTGATGAAGGGGCAGGTGTAACAGCGGGATCTGGAGCACGGGAAGGAGCCGGGTGGGGGTGGCGAGGAAGAGGAGAAGGTACTGCGGACCAGTAGATCGCGTAGGTTGCGGGCGCGTTTGAAAGCGGATAGGGGTGGGTTGGGGAAAATGGGGTGGGTAGTGGGATCGAGCTGGAGGCGACGGAAGGCCCGTAGGATCCTCCGACGAAGGGGTAGGATGGCAGGGTGGAAACGGAGTGGGAAGGGGGTACGGTTAGGGGATTGGTGTGGGGGAGGAGAGAGGACGGTGGTGCGGTCGATTCGACGAGCGCGGGCGAGGGCGGATTGGACAAGGTGGGAGGGGTATCCTCGATGCATGAACAGACGAGCAAGATACTAGGACTGGGTCTCGAAATCCTGGTCCAGGCTGCACAAACGTCGGAGGCGGAGGAACTGGGAGTAGGGGATGGCTCGTTTGGTGTGGAATGGATGGGAGGAGGAGAAGTTGAGGTAGAGGTGGGAGTCAGTGGGTTTGAAGAAGGCGGAGGTAGTGAGAGAGTTGGAGGGGGGTTGATGAAAAGAGAGATGTCGAGGAAGTTGACAGAGGTGTCAGAGATGGTGGAAGTAAAGTCAAGAGCGGGGTGGAAGTTAGGTTGGTGGCGGTAGCGGGGAGAGCAGAGGAGGAGATGAGGTCATGGATTGTGGAGGACACAAGCCGTTGGTAGGAGGGGGTGGGGTCGGAGGGGAGGAGGCGGTAGAAGAGGGGATTGTGAAGCTGGCTGAGCGCTTCCCTCCTGTAAAGGTCCGCGCGCCACACCACCACTGCTCTACCTTTGTCCGCCGGCTTGATGACGATGTCGTCACGGCGGCGGAGATTGCGGAGGGCGACCGATTCGACCCGGGTGAGATTGGCCCGGAGGGGTCTTTTTTTTAAGTCGAAACGCTCGACCAACGCCTTACAGTCATCCACGAACAAGTCTAGGCTACTGAATTGGCCTGGAGGCGGCGTCCAGTTGGATGGGCGGCGTCGCAGGTCCGAGAAGTAGTCCCGATTGTCGGGACGCTGTGTTGACGTATGGAAGAACGCGCACAGTTTGATGCGGCGCAGGAACTGGCTGACATCAGTGCGAGTCCCGAATTCGTCACAGTGGGGCGTGAGAGGCGTGAAGCGGAGGCCCCTAACAAGGAGCGAGCGCTCATCGGCGGACAGGGGGAGATTGGGTGGTATAGTCACAACCGTGTGAGGAAGCGGGGTGGTAGGGTGAGTAGGGTCGGGAGGAGGAGGTGTAGAGGTGGGGGAGGAGGAGGAGGGGGAGAAGAGGTGGGATGGGGTTGGGTGGGGTTGGGGTTGTTGGAGGTGTGGGGAGGTGATGGCGTGGGGGTTAGGATGTCCGGGTGGGAGGAGTGTGAGTGTGTGGAATGGGCGGTGGAGGGGGGCATGGAATCGGGAGGGGGAGATGAAGGGGAGGGTGTCAGGGGTGCGGAAGGGTGGGGGTTGAGGAGGTTGTGGAGTTTTTTATTTTTTGTGTGTGTGAGGAAATTGTGGAGTTGGTGATTGAGATTGAGGAGGAAGCGGAGGATAGGTTGGGTGAAGGGTTGAGGGCAGAGGGATGAGAGGAGGAGGTAAGCTTGGGAGAGTTGGTGGTCAACGGAGTGGAGGAGGGAACGGGTGGAACGGATGGTGGCACGGATGATGAGGCGGGAGGTGCGGGCAAGGGTGGGCTCGATGAAGGGGGAGGAATAGGGGGGAGCAACGTTGAACTCTACACAGTTTTTCTCTCTTCCTTTCTTTTTCATTCTCTTTTCCTTTTTCCTCTTTATCGAAGAGCGTAGACTCGAAACGTGAAACGTTTTTCCATTTTCCCTGAGCATTGAACTAATACACCTGCTTGCTGTTCCTACACTTTTCTTAGTATTTCTTTTTCTCTGTAAATTTGAGCTATATATATGTAACATATGGTATAATTATAAACAGGGCAAATTTTAGCCATTTCTCTGCAGACTAAAAAAGTGATGAACAACCTTCATCGGTTTTCGAACTATACTGGGTTCTCATCAGAGGCGTCCACATCATTCTGACAGTCTCCAGAGAAACAATCAGCCAATCTGTTTATATACTCAACAAATTCAGCAGTTACTTTATGAAGGAGTTCCTAATATGCCTACCGAAAGTGTTTAACACTCTATAAATACCAGCGGGACTAAGATCATCGGGGATCTTAGTCCACACAGTATCAAGGTATGATATAATAAATATGTAATATATGGTATAATTATAAACAAGTGGTATAATTATAAACAGAGCAAATTTTAACCATTTCTCTGCAGACTGAAAAAATGATGAATAACCTTAATCGATGTTCGAACCTTATTGGGTTCTCATCAGAAGCATCCACATCATTCTGACAGTCTTCAGAGAAACAAGTAGCCAATGTGTCTATATACTCTATGAAGGAGCCCCTCTATGAAGGAGTTACTCTATGATGGAGTTCCTAGTAACAGAAAAGGAGGAATTTCGATTATCCCCACGTGGTGAGTTGTGATATATATAAAAAATTAAAGAAGGAAAATGCACACACTTTACATAGTTTTAATATGATTTTTAATATATCGACAAATTTCACTTTCGCTATTCGTGACATTAAGATTTAATTATTTAGATACATATTTTCTCAAGAAGGTACAACCATTGTATCATTCACTCAAAAATATCACACACATGGACCAAAAAGTCTCTTCTTGAGAAAATACGTATCTAAATAATTAAATCTTAATGTCATGAATAGCGAAAGCGAAACCGGTTGATATATTAAAAATTATATTAAAACTGTGTGCATTTTCCTTCGTTAATTTCTTTCGCAATTTTACAACCGAAAGGCAAAAATATATACGTCACTAAAGTGAATGAGGTCACAATTGGTGCTGACTAGTGCCCTCAGTCACTTTAGCGACGTATATATTGGGTTTTTTCAATTGCATGAACTAAAAGTTGGAGAGGGACGGGATAAACTACCTGCATCAACTTGCTATAAAAGCAGGTAGTCCTTATTCTTAGTGCAAGTTTGTCGTCTGGTGAGTTAAAGTTTAGTTGAAGTTTGATTATTGGTTGAAGTTGCTGTTATTTGAATTATTGTTGTGGTTTCAAGTTGTGCTTTCTCTCGATAAAATCGAGAGATGGTTATGGTTAAAAGTTATTTTTATTCGGACCTTAGTGGTTCCGAATTGTCCTCTGCGGAGGAGGAAATGGTTATCGCAATCGAAAAGATGGATGAACTACTGACACAGAAAGGCTTCGCTGAAGCGGCAGAAGTAAAGAAGAAAGAGGTGAACCTAGCAAATACCAAAAGAGACGTAAAAAATGGCATGCAAAATGGGTGGTGACGTTAGGCTGTCACCACCCCAGAAGAAAATAGAAGAAATTAATAGAAAAACCGTGATATACAAAGTCTACTCGGTACAGAAAAGAAAAATCGAACACATGGAAGAAGGAATTTTAGTGAAGGCATTATGTTCAGTCTGGCCAGACATTACGTACCTGGCCAGAGAGAATAAATACGGAACTATCATAGTCTACTACAGAACAAGAAAAAGCAATTGAAAACGCGGTAAAAACAATACAGACGGATAAGGTGGTCTTTCTACCAACTTATATGGGAAAATGGACGTCAAAGATAAAGGTGGAGGGAATTCCACCGGAAATTGATGTGGCTTGGGTCGTGACAGCTGTTCTCCTGGGAAGTGGAGAAGAAGTAACCTCTTCCAAGCCACAAAAACGGATAGTTCGGTTTGGAGAGGCCAAACGTTGGAACTAATCGTACAGGCAGACGGGGAGACACTAGAAAATTTTGCAGAGACGGTATTGACAGAAGACCTGGGGCTGAAAGTGTGGGTGGAGAGCAGGACTCCACGCTATTTCAAATGTGGTCATAAAGGTCACATTAGAGCACACTACCCTCAGCAGAAGCAGACAGAAGAAAGGATACTGGAAAAGAAGCAAGAAGTGGAAAAAGAAAAAAGAAAGAAAGAGAAGACGAATGGAAGCTTGCTGAAGGAAAAGGAAGAGAAAAAGGAACAGTATATTGTGGAACCCCAAGCCTTACCCACCCCACCCATACCCTCTGCGACCCACCTCCTCCCTACAGACACCGAACCCACCTTTCCCCCTCCTACACTAGCAAAAAATAAAAAAGAAACACATGCACAACAAAGAACAAAGCGTCCAATTCCCCACGAAGTGAATTACGTTTATATATCGATAAACAAAGAAAGCACGGAACTAATTCAAAAAGTAACAAGCTGGAAAACAGCTAGATTTGTGAACACTGAAAAATATCATGAAACACTCGGGTGGCATGTGTGTGTTCTGATCTCAGAAGCACAAATGGAGGAAAATCAGAAAAATACAAAAAGATGCAAGAATGTGGAGAATACACGGGGACATTAAAAAAAAAAGTACCGGACAATATTGAATGTGAGGTTCTGTTGGGAAAATATGGAAACGACGTGAAGAAAGGATTCCAAAGGAGTAAGTGATACTGCTTGTGGTGGGGCAAGCAGCTCATTTCCATTTTTCATTTCCTTTTCATTTCATATTATCATTTTTATAATTTTATTTGTAATTTTATTTTAAGTTTTATGTTATATGTCCCCACATGTCTTTGTGTTGTCCCATCTATGTTGGCCCCTTGTAGGCATTGAAGTATTGTTATTTGAATTGTTTTGTGCTGCATTGGCAGTGGTGTCAAGTTATGCTTTTTCTCGATAAAATCGAGAGATAGCCATGGCTCTTGAGCCATTACTGCGAAAATTGAGCGGGATGAAGAAAGTCGGTTTCAGCTTATGCGGATGACATCACCATCATCGTAACCGAAATAGATAATCTACAGAGGGGAGGCAAGGCCATTAAGGTTTACGAGATGGTGGCAGGAGCAAAGGTTAATCGTGAAAAGTCAGTTACCTTGCAACTCGACACCTGGAGAGGCAAGTCGAGACCTGATAGCATCATGGGACGTTGGACGGAGGGTCCGATTAAATTGCTAGGAGTTTGGTTCGGACCAGACCTCTAAATAGAGAAGAATTAGGCCGAGGCATAAAGCGGGGTGACCCACATCGTCAAGATCTGGTCTTGGTGGTGACTATACTTGGATGGTGAACGGGTGTGGCCTCCGCTAGCGAAACAGATGTTTCCTAAGTTCACTAGTTTCGGTGGACGGGAAACCTGGTTCCATCGAAGATCAAAGTTGGGTACATGGTTTACGGAGTGTCGCAAGGCTCTACTGCTATTCCATCACTCGGGCAATGCCTGCAGTGGAGATTCCACTGCATTATTTTATAGAGAGCTTGTAGAGGCGGAATGTGACGATACCTTAGGGGAAACCCCAGGTCTCGACGATAATCAGCTGGCCAGTTTGTTCCGACGTACATTCGGGTCAATGACCCTGGACAACTTTCAGAAGTTTCTGGATTGGCAGTGTTACCCAGGAGCTTTACCTGTTCGGGACAAGCTCACAAGGCATGGTGGCCACTGCCCTTCGATCTGTCCAAGATGTGAGCGAGATAGTGAAACGCTATTGTTCAGTGTTTGGAAGTCTCAGAGGTGTGGGTTTAAGCTGAACAACTGTTGTCAAGTGCAAGAAGAGTTGAGCTCTCGACTGAGTCTATAGTAAAAATTTACCCGCCTGATTTCCTATCGAAAGAAGGTAAGAATTGTTTTCTCATTGTAGTAGCAATTGCGAGAGAGGTGATTTGGAAGACGAGGCCGAAAGGGTTAAAGTCAGGCACCTTCATCTCTGGCCCTGAATTGGGGAATTATTTCACCTTTCACCTTAAAAATAAAATAGGGCTAGAGAGAAAATGCCTGACCGGGAAAATGTTCGAAATTCGATGGAAGAATGTAGCACGGATGTTGCATGTGAATGTAACCTCATGAATGTGACTCAGGACTATCCCAGGTATCAGTGGTGAGGTGGGGTTCGTGGGATCCGAATTAAACCCGCCCCACTCCATCCGTAATGTCTTCCGGTCTGTCCTATCATTCGATTTCTTTATATTTTCATATTTTGTGAATTTTTAATCTCATATTTATGTTTATAACCATTTGTTCATCTGACTCCAAATCAGATTGTGTTGTCTTCTTCTATGCTGTCCCCTTGTGGGAAACAAAAAAAAATCACCTTATTCTTAGTGCAAGTTTAAGAAGAGTGCAGTTCGATTTTAACAGTTATTTTTTCAAAGCTATATTTGAAGTGACAAAAGATCATATTCAGCATATTTTGCTTTATGAGTTCAATAAAGGCAACAACGCAATGGAAAGTGCGAGGAGTATGAAATATGAGGATCGGATAATAAGTGTAAGCCAGTGTCAACGGTGGTTCCAGAAATTCCGAGCTGGAAACTATACCCTAGAAGATGAGCCTCATCCTGGAAGATCTGTAAAGCTCAACGAGGATATCCTGTAAACCCTATTGGAACAAAATACCATTGTAACTGTTGAGGGACTATCAGAGAAGCTAGGATTTGGTCATTCAACCATTCGTCAACACCTGTGTGCTATCAGAAAAGTTAGCAAATTGGGTCAGTGGGTTCCTCGCAATCTTTCAGAGTCCAATTGCGTGAAGAGAGTGAATGTGTGCTCTTCTTTGCTGTCATGTCTAACAAATGAACCTTTTTGGACCGAATAGTGATTGGTGACGAGAAATGGGTTCTCTATAAAAATGTCAAGCGCCGAAGACAAAGGGTAGGGAAAGGAGAAACACCGGCACCCCAGCCTAAAGAAAGTCTTCACCCACGTAAGGTGTTGCTATCTGTTTGGTGGGATAAGAAAGGTTTAGTCCATTTTGAACTTTTAAACCAAAACCAAACGATAACAAAGGCGATCTACGGCGAGCAGCTAGAGCGGCTTAAGTGAGCGCTAGCAGAAAAACGATTATCTTTGGTTTCAAGACAAAAAGTGTTCCTCCATCAGGATAATGCTCGGCCACATACAACGAGGATGACATTCCAAAGGCTGGAACAGTTTGAATGGGAAACGATGTCCTACCCACCATATTCACCGGACATTACCCCATCTGATTATCATTTATTCCACAGTCTTCAAAATCGTTTGGACGGAAAAAATATGAATTTTGTAGACGAGGTCAGAACAGTACTGGGGGAATATTGTTCATCACGGATAAGTGAATTATGAAAGAGGGGCTTTGCAAGTCTACTAGATAGGTTGGCAGTGCATTGTAGAAAATGAAGGAGAGTATATCTTAGATTCAAAAAGAACTTTGTTTATCTTAACTTTGAAAAGTAAAAGGAGTATAAAAAAACGCATTATTTATGGGATGAGCCAATATATATATATATATATATATATATATATATATATATATATATATATATATATATATATAGTTAAAAAAAAGACAAAAAACAATAACAAAAAAACAACAAAGTGAGGACGTGATACGGATAGTGTTATTAGACGCTCGGGAAAGGAAAGAGAGAGAGAGAGAGAGAGTGTATGACGTTTCGGGCGGAGCCCTTCGTCGGAAAGACGGAAAGTTCAAAGAATGGAAAAACGGAGGAAGAAAAAATCGGCACCGATGCCCACGAGGTTACATTGTGGAAGGACCGGAAGAGGAGTTCGTGGAGGAAAAGGTCTTTCTAAGACAGAAGATATATATATATATATATATATATATATATATATATATATATATATAGAGAGAGAGAGAGAGAGAGAAGTAGGTAGGTAGATAGGTAGATATATATATAGATTACTACATAAAGATATAGTTACGTACATACAATATACTCATATATACTCCCTGTGTAGAAAAATATTCACTTGAAAATTTGAATGATTATTCATCGTGACAAACGTTAATACGAAAAACATGATCAAATCTTTATACTTCATTACAGATGTAACAATGGACGTCACTAACAACAGCAGTATATACACTTTGCGTTGAACTTCAGTAGACCCGGAAGGGAATATATAATAAGAAACTCATTATTTCATCTTATATTTCTCGTTATATGTTTTTCCATTTTTCGTGTTATTGATTTAAGTTTGTTTTGTTTCTCATTTGCAAAAACGACAAAATTAAAAAAAATAAAATGGCGACAATCTTTAGAAAAAGATTTAGTCAAGTCACGGCTGAAAGAAGATTCCCTAATGACATCAGCCAATCTGATCTTGCTTGCTTCAGAGATTTTTAATACGAAGAATGAGAAAATAATCTGCTGTATTTTTGTAATGATTATTAGTCCTTTAGATTATCATTGTGTCCTACATACATTCATACATACATACATACATACATACATGTATACATGTGTTTCTATGATATATGCATGCATACATATATATATAAACATACATATCTATCTATTTGTCTATCTATCTATCTACCTACCTACCTACCTATCCATCCATCTATCTATCTATCTATCTATCTATCTATCTATCTATCTATCTATCTATCTATCTATCTATCTACTTGCCTACCTATCTACCTACTTACCTACGTACCTACGTACCTACCTACCTACCTATCTATCTATCTGATCCCTATTGGTCGCCCTTTTTTTTTGATCCCTTTTGATCGAACTACCCCCTTTTCCTTCCTACGGTCCCTTTTGATCGACCCCCCCCCCTTTTTTTTCCTTCCCCCTCCCAAAAAGAAAAGCTCTACATTGTATTTGTCCCATCTTCGTTGAGCCCTGTGTGGCTAATAAAAGAAATGTATCTATCTATCTATCTATCTATCTATCCATCGATATATGTATTTGTATTGGGTTTTCCGGAAAGTTCGTGCCGATGTATTGTAGCTTACCTTGCGACTTATTTGCCATGAAACCACCTCAATTCTGGGAAGAGGGTATTTTCAAGTTAAAGGAAAGATGGAAACGCATTGTGCAACAAAATGGTTCATATTGGTTGATTAAAAATGTAATGGCGACTATTTATTGACTTTTTTCTTTCCTTTAAAAATCGGCACGAACTTTCCGGACAACCCAATATATTTATACACGACTAAAACCAAAAGGTGATAAATAAACGAATTCAGAGCACGTACTACTACTACTACTACTACTACTACTACTACTACTACTACTACTACTACTACTACTACTACTACTACTAGCGGCAGCAGCAGTAAGAGTAGTAGTAAAGATGGCGGTGATGATGATGATGTTCATCATAATAATACTAATAATAATACTAATAATGATAATAACAACAACAACAACAATAATCGGTTTACATTTGTATTTTTATAATGTTTGATGGTTTTTCAATGATACTTTATTTTTCCTCATGAATCTTTTTCTTTTGTAGATTGTAATCTTGTGACTATCGTATTGCTCTCTGCTTTTTCTTGTAAAGTAAGCAGCTATGTTACCAAAGTGTCGATTGAGATAAAGTCCGCCAGATATGTTCATTCACGTTTACACACGTACACACACACATACACACGCACACAGAGATACACATCCGCAAAGACATATGCATACATACACGCACAGTTGTGCATGTGTTGTGTATGTGTGTGTGTGTGTGCGCGTGTATATGTCATATTTCTGCAATATTGTTGGCTGCTGCAGAGAATATAAAGTCACAGTAACAGGTATGATGAGTTGTGCGGAGTGAAGAGCGTCAGGTGGTGAGAAGGTTGTAAACGGCATGAAAGGTGAACGTAGACAGAATGAAAATCCGGGATCAACAAAACATGACAACGTATCCGCCATGCATCTTTAATTATTTCTGACATTTCCAAATGAGCTTTGTAGTAGTAGTAGTAGTAGTAGTAGTAGTAGTAGTGAAGGTGGTGGTGGTGTGATGCACGTGTCTCTAGACGCAGTCGTGTTTATGTTTATTAATTGCAGTCGTAAAAGAGATGTAGATAAGAAATGGCGCTACAACTGTTGCTGCTGCTGCTACTACTACTACTACTACTACTACTACTACTACTAGTGCTGCTGCTGCTGCTGCTACTACTACTACTACTACTACTACTACTACTACTACTACTATCACCACCACCACTACTCTACGCTGTCTTGGAAATGGTACTTTGATTTTGACTGGCTTTATAGTGTTATAATTCATAGACATAACTGGCCAACAACTTCTGATGCTGCTGCTGTTACAACAACAACAACAACAACAACAACTACTACTACTACTACTACTACTACTACTACTGCCAAGAGAGTAGCGAAAAAAATCTAGCATGTACTCACAACCTTCGTAAAGCAGAGTACCCAAACCCCGCGATTTGCCTCTAGCACAACCTCCCGCTTCTGCCATCTTTTTGTTGCTGTGTTATCCACTTTTCCCAGCAGTTCTCCTCTCCTGGTGAAAGTTACGCTAGACTCGAGAGAGTCTTCAAGTACACCATCTACTGTCTTAACAATAGGGAAATATCGCTGAAAACTGCGCATATCTTCCCAGAATCGGATCACAATCTTCAAATCTAAGTAAACATCTTGCAGTGCCTCTATTCGCTAATCTGACAAAAACTCTAATACGGCAGGAATGACACAATGCAGTTTATCCAAGTTCATACTTGCAAAATCTGGTTAGTGAGTCTTTTACATCTAATGATTGCTTTCCCACCATACCTGATTGCATCCACTAACACTAACGATCAGGATATTCTCGAAGAAACCTGACGAGTTCCCTCCATGTTAGGGCAAAGTTCTTACGTGAGAATTTAAAAAAAATATTAGTCTATGTCCTACCAGCACCACCATCACCAGTACTCATTGGCCGGATGCTATACCGAACAAATGGATCTCCACTCTTATCAAATATGACAAAATTACATTATGGAAAAATATTATTTTCAAAAAAAGAAAAAAAAGAATTTCTTTATTAAAAGGTCTAACTACAAAATAGTTACACTACAGTTCACATATCACATCTGTGAATGCATATTTAGGCCACGGCATTAAGCAAATACTTAATTTTATATTGATCTCTGTGCGAACATCCTTTGCCGTTAAATTTATCAGTAGTCATATCGAAGTTGACCGACAAAGATTGTCACTCTTAAAACCTATCATTGTCAAATAATCTTTGACAACACTCCCTTTGGTAAAACTTCATTCTCCTGCACAATTTTCAGCCATTATTTTCAAATAAATATCTGAAAAATCTACACATCTCGAAATGTCTGAATTCAAGACGAATAAGAACTAGATACGTTACGGTGTCCTTTACCCATTTTCACTTAACTCACCTGTTTCCAATTATGATTTTGTTTGAGAAAATTAACAAAATCTGAATAATTCTCGATAAAAGTTTTTGCTGTCTCTTCAGCTTCACTCATTGTCAGACTTTCGAGCTTCTCTAAAATTCAAAAGTTGTTAACCGACTTATCTGCTTCCAAAGAATGATTGATTTCAGTATGCAAATTATCCTAGGTGATTAAGTAGCTACTTTGAATTTTTTTTACTTGATATCAGAACAGCCTCAGGTGCAACTCTAGCAACGTATTTCCTGTTCTTTTCCTTAACTCGGCTCTTTCTTCTCCTCTACAATCAATATAGTCAACTTTCTTGAAACTATTTTCCCAACATGTATCAAACTGGTTTCCTTTATTCTGCACTGTGTCTCATAGCGATTGCACCAAGTTAACAATAGTATTGACTACAAAATTTCGATCACGTATGACTAGCATCTGATGCAAAAATTCAACTCCAATGTTGCAAATTCTTTGAATTGCTCAATGAATCTCAGAAATTTAATGTATATTTTCCACATCTCTGCCCTGACAGCCATCATCAAGTGCACGAACTGCATCAACACGTTCTGTCCACTGAACTAAGCTGTCTTGCACCATGAGTAACATGTTTTGCTAATACACGCTAGAGCCAAGTTGATGTGGAGAAGAAAACACGGCTCACGAATAATAATGATAACAACGACGACGACAACATCAACAACAACAACAACAACAACAACAATAACAACAACAATAATAATACAGTTGTCATCCTAATACAACATCAGCAGATAATAGACCAAGGAGGGGGAAGTGGACCAGCAAAGAAAACAGGATAGGGATACATTGCGACTTAGAAAGTGGACCTAAAACAAGGGGCGATAGAAAACGGATGTTGGAAACTACCCTTAAAGATTTGAACAGAAGGATAGATGAAATAGGCATAATACCCAGTTTAGTACAGCTACAGAAAACAATGTTATTAGCAACAGCTAGGAAACTTAAAAGGGCTCTTGGCATCTAAGGCTACTTGTTGTTAGGCTTTTCTTTTCCAGCAGTCTAATCTGTTCAGTGTCTATGAATAATAATAATAATAATAATAATAATAATAATAATAATAATAATAATAATAATAATAATAATAATAATAATAATAATAATAATGATGATAATAATAATAATAATAATAATAATAATAAGTGGAAATCATAAGTGGAAATCCCCTGGTACTGATAGAGTACCAAATTTCTGACTCTCATCACTCTCGTCCGCACACAAAATCTTAGTAATACTATTTAATAGTATTATGAAAGACCCAGAAAAAACTCCCCATTGGATGGCAAATGATATTACTTACCTCCTCCCGAAAAATAACGAAACCAAAGATCCAAAAAACTACCGGCCTATAACATGTTTGTCTACTACCTATAAGATTTTGACATCTATTCTAGTGGAGAAAACATATTCGTTTATGGAAGAGAATAACCTCTTTCCCACTGAACAAAAAGGATGCAGACGAGGCTCATACGGATGCAAAGATCAGCTCTTAATTAATCGCATGATCCTTGAGAACTGCCACAACATGCTCAGAAATCTCAGCTCTTCATGGATTGATTATAAAAAAAGCCTTTGACAGCATACCACATTCGTGGATTCTGAAATCGCTGGACATTTTCAAAATTTCTCCTGTGATTTCAGATTTTTTAAAGTATAACATGTCCCTATGGAACACGAAGCTGCAATTATATCATTCTAATGGAGTATTGCACTCAAACAATATTAGCATAAACTGTGGCATTTTCCAGGGTGACTCGCTCTCACCACTAATTTTCTGCATAGCACTGATACCACTCTCAAGTGAACTGAATAGAACAGGGTATGGCTATAAAATTGACAACAAGAAAATAAGCCATCTATTTTATATGGATGATTTAAAGCTATATGGCAAAGATGATGAAGAGCTTCAGGGACTATTACATACTGTGAAAGGATTCAGTGATGATATCGGGATGGAGTTTGGCCTTGAAAAGTGTGCCAAAGCCACTTTTAAGAAAGGGAAACTAGTAAAGTCAAGTTCAATAGAATTAGATATCGAAACAGTAATAAAAGAACTTGAGCAGGAACAAACATATAAATACCTAGGAATAAATGAAGGCTCTGGTATCCAGCATGCAAGCATGAAAGAGAAGGTTAGGAAGGAATGTTATAGAAGAGTTCGAGCAGTTCTGAAGTCTGAGCTGAATGCTTATAATAAGGTGTTAGCCATAAATTCCTTAGCAGTCCCAGTTGTTCTTTATAGCTTCAATGTGCTTAACTGGAATACCAGTGAAATAGTCAGAATTGATAGAAAAATCCGCAAGCTATTGACTTGTAATAAGATGCACCATCCAAAGGCAGACGTGGATCGTCTTTATCTCCCCAGAGCTCAGGGAGGTCGAGGCTTGATCCAGCTTGAACTTACGTACAAAACCACCACAATCGGACTGGCCAAATACCTTGAAACAACCAACGATTGGATGCTGAAACTTGTTGAAAAACATGAAAGACCGAAACGACTTCACTCTATTCTGAAAGAGAGCAAAAAATTCGCTACCGAACTCTTAGATACCCACCAGCTTGATCAGGTTGAAGGAAATGCGCCAACTGCTGCTGCAAAGAAAATAAAATTAATTGCAAAGACAAAAGCACATGAGAAATTAGCTAGCAGATGGGAACAGAAACCTCTGCATGGCAAGTATGTGGCTCGTAGCAAACAAGCTGATGTCGACCAGAAACGCACGCATCAGTGGTTACGAAGTTCAGGGCTAAAAGCAGAGAGTGAAGGTTTCATATTGGCTGCTCAAGACCAAAGCTTATTAACCCGGAACTACCAAGCCAATGTGATAAAAAATGGAGCTGACCCAAAATGCCGATTTTGTAACGATGCGATTGAAACTATAGACCACCTAATCTCAGGGTGTAGAGTCTTAGCACCTGTAGAATATAAAGCAAGACATGACAGAGTTGGCCACTATTTACACTGGACAATATGTCAGCATTATAAAATCAAAAGCGCTGACAAATGGTATAAACACCATCCTGAAGCTGTGACTGAGGGAGAAAATGTATCGATTCTCTGGGACTTCCCCGTACATACCGATAAGACTATAAAAGCTAATAAACCGGATATTATCATAAAAGATCAGACAAAGAAGACGTGTTTATTAATTGACATGAGTATTCCCTGTGATCATAATATAGCGGCGAAAGAATTTGACAAGATCAGTAAATATAAAGACTTGCTAATAGAAATTGAAAAAATGTGGCACCTCAAGGCGACTACCATACCAGTGATTGTAGGATCTCTAGGAATGATAAAAAAAGGTACTCAAATCTATTTGAAAATGATACCAGGCTTACCATCTCTACAGGAGGTGCAAAAAATCGTGCTAACTGCAACGACTCATGTACTAAGAAGAGCATTATCGCTGTGAAAACAACATCCATTCATGATTTTTTTTTTCTTAAATACATGTTTTACCTATGAATTTGCGTGTGTAAATTGGGAATGCATGCAACGTTTCTCTGCCCTAGGTGTACGGAAAACACTCGGCGAGAAATGGGAAAAAATTTGAAGAAAGAAGAAAAAAAAACATAATAATAATAATAATAATAATAATGATAATGATAATAATAACGGCGTCGAGTTGGCAGAAACGTTAGCACGGCAGGCGTAATGTTTAGCGGCATTTCCTCTGTCTTTACGTTCTGAGTTCAAATTCCGTCGATGTTGACTTTGCCTTTCATCCTTTCAGGGTCGATAAATTAAGTACCAGTTGCGTACTGGGTTGATGTAATCGACTGCCCTCTCTCCTCACCCCCCAAAATTTTGGGCTTAGTGTATAGAGTAGAAAATAATAATAATAATAATAACAATTGTTTCAAATTTTGGCACAAGGCCAGCAATTTCGGGGGAGGGCGTAAGTCGACTACATTGACTCCAGTACTCATCTGGTACTTATTTTATCGATCTCGAAAGGATGAAAGGCAAAGTCGACCTTGGTGGAATTTGAATTCAGAACATAAAGAGCAATAGAAGTTAGAAGGCCTGATTTAGTAGATAAAGGGAATAGAGAATGCCACGTAATTGACTTTACAGTCCCAAATGATGAGAAAGTCAATTTGAGAGGTATAGAGAAATGCTCGGATACTGAACGAGTGCATGCTGAACGGTTTCATTGGCCTGCGCACATCTCGGACAGGTCCGTCTCACGACGCTTCCGTGCCTGTAGAACACCTCAGTAACACTTCCAGGCCAGGGATTTCTGGGAATTATTCACAGGACCCGGCTCGAAAGTCCTCCAGAAAATACCAGCTAATTGATCCCTTCCGACGTCCAGAGTTTCCCGAAGAAACTCTGAGCTCTTTCCCGTCACTTATCACCTATAGAACTCCAATGCAGAACTTCTACCGACCAGATTACCCTACTGGTAGAGGGCTGTGAGCGCTTGTCGACACCCCAGGTGCAAAGCGCCCTTTCTCGGTCTACGCTTAATTTAGGACTGTAGCTCTGTGAGACGAGCTGCGGAAAATCCTGTCTGGTAAGTGGTGATCACAGCTGCTCACCGTTTAGGAAGCGCTGAAGATGTCGCGGTCTTAGCGCATGTCTGCGTGTCATTAACTACAGCATTCCCAGTCCTCCACTCAGCGGCTACTGACAGCGGAACATCTGGGCCATCTGACAAGCGGAACACAGAATTTGGATGACCAAGTACTCCAGCTTGATCAGCCACGCAGCGGGATAAGGCAGTGGTAGTAAATGACAGAAATGATGTACGCAGTCCCCACCTCCATCACCTCCACCCGACCCTTCAAGGGTAGTTTCCTCTCTGCCCATTTCTGGGCAAGAGTGGCCACCCTGCTCGCTACCTCTACCCAATTCTTGTCCATCTGGAGGTCCGGACCAAACCAGACCCCGATTGATTTAACCGGTCCTTCCGTCCAGCGCCTTTCAAAGTTATCTGTCGACATGGACCTACCTCTTCAGATGCCGAGTTGCAAGCCCACCGACTTCTTCTGGTTAATATTTGCTCCTGTTACCACTTCGTACTCCCTTAAGGTAGTACTGATCACCTCTATTTCCCAGATGTCCAACACTGTTACGGTGACGTAGCCTGCATAAGCCGACACAAACATTCTGCACCCTAGGTCACACGAGATGTCCCTCGAAACATTCAATTTCCTTAGTCAAGAGCCAGCACATGCAGAAAGAGCGAGAGTTGGCATCCTAAATGGACCGAACATGCGATGGTAAACGATTCCGTTAGGTGGCCATTTACTGTGATACCGAGCCTATGTCACTGTATACTGCAGCGATCCAGCCTCTGTAAACGAGGCCGAAACCGACCGCTGTGAGGACAGCCTCCAAGTATTAGTGATCTACACTATCAAAAGCTTTTGATTGATCAAAATTCCTCAGAGCCCATCTATGCCAGGTTCCTTAACGACCTTTTCTATGACGTAGCGTGTGAGGTGGAGGTTGTCGATAGATCTGTTTGGGATAGTTCATGTCTGCGCGTCACCGACCAGTTTATCGACGACAAGCGCCAACCTCTTGGCTAACACCTTGGCAAAAATCATGCAATCTGCGTTTAGCAAAGTTACGGGCTTAAAATTATCGACTTGATCCCTCTTGTTCGAGTCTTTTCTCATCACCACCATCACAGCTCATAGCACTAGGAATCCTTCTATTCTGCTGCCAGTTATGATAGACATCTACCAAGAGATCCCCGAAAAAGTCTGGCATATGAAGATAAAGCTCAAAGAGAGGACCATTCAGCCCCAGAGAATTCTCCTTTGTACTGCTAGTCATCGTATCCAGTATGTCCTCGACTGCTATCGGCATTTCGCAGAACTCCGTATCCCTGCTCGAAAGGCGTGGCATACCATCGACGTAAGAGGTGAAAACCAACCCTGTCTCCGACTCACCGCGCACTCCGTACCGTTCGGCAAAGTGCTGAAATTCCGCACACATCTGCTTGGATTCGAGTAGCGTGCTCCCGTCCCGGCCCGAGATTTCATTTCGTCTGATGTCATTTTATCTAAAAAAAAAAAGGAACGCAGGATATTCCCGTTCATATTTTGAATTACTGTACTGATGCGTTTTTTTTTTTTCATTTTATATTTTGAACTCGAGGAAGGCAGACAATTTGTTGAAATATTGTTCAATTCCATCATTCAATAAATAGAATGGATCTGTATTATAAATGGCAGCACACCCTTCTTATTGCTTAATAATAATAATAATAATAATAATAATAAGACATGGACGTGCTACACCGGGCTCTCCATTCAAAAACAAATCTAATCCAATAACATCGATGGAATTAGATGAAAGAACCTGTGGAAGACTTGAAGGAAGCAATCTTTTAACGAAAATAATAAAAAAAAGAAACGAAATTTTACTGAAATACAAAACACAGTTTCTCCTATGCACGATGTCTCAGTGAAACATGTGTGAGACACACACACGAAGTCAGCGCTGGAAACTTTTCAAATTATAAAATAGAAATGGAACAAACTATAGGTACTATTTGGGATAGTACTATTGAGTAATTACGCATACACTCGAATGTCTACACAATCATATATATATTTTGATACCCATAGGACTACACATACATCTCAATGTTTACACAGCTACGTGAAATTTACAGGACACTCATTCACGCATATGAGAACACGTGTCACAAACGAAGCAAAAACCAAAAACAAAACTTTTTTTCCTTTTTTTATTTTCTATTTTTCGAACTAACACAGACAGAGCGAACCATTCATAAGTTTTAAAACACCACAAAACTATGCTCGGAGATAAACCTATCAACAAAAAAAAAAAAAATATAGACAAATGCAAATCTGTTAGTCTTAAGAAGCTACAGTACGAGCAATGTTTACATGCAGAGAACTCGGTGACGGTGTTGTCTCAAAAATTGACCCTAAACAGACAAATCTGTCCCCTAATGTCAATGTCGAAGCTCGTCATGCCTCAATGATAATAAAGCAAATTACAAACCAGATTAGTCGTCGACCGGATCACAAAGGGCCACGTACTCGATATAGATCTATTAGCCTTAAGAAGCTACGTTACGAGCAATGTTTACATGCAGAAAACTCGGAGACGGTGTTGTCTCAAAAATGTAACCCCTAACAGACAGATCCGTCCCCTAATGTCAACGTCGAAGCTCGTCATGGCTCACTGTTAACAAAGCAAAATACAAACCGGAATGGTCATCGACGGGATTACAAAGGGCCACGTACTGGAATGAGGAACCAGATTCGATGGTGTCGAACGTTGCCTTACCCCAGTTAATGAGAGACAAGAGTTTCCGAAGAAACTTTGGTTGTAACAATGAAAATGAAGCTGGACCACCAGGAGAAGGCCTCTCGCTCGGTAGAGGATTAGTAAAGATGCAGACTGACCACAGCTGTCATCCTAATACAGCATCAGCAGATAATAGAGCAAAGAGGAGGAAGTGGACCAGCGAAGAAAACAGGATAATCATACAGTGCTACTTGGAAAGTGAACCTAAAAAAGAGGCTATAGGAAACGGATGTTAACACTTTGGGTAGAGAAGGGTATATTTAAAGTGACTGAGCAGAGATTAGTTGATCAAGTTAAGGATATTAGAAGAAAGTGGATGACAGAATTGAAGGTAGAAGAGATCAAAAAGAAACGGAAGAGACCAGGTAGTAGGTAAGACAAACAACAACATAAGAGATACAGATCAAATCAAAGAACCTAAAGGAAAAAATAATAATAGCGCTACCAATAAGAAAGAGACAACTGGAATCAACGACTTCAGTGGTTTAAGTGAGAAAGATCAGAAAATTTTAGATGAGTTGCAGTAAGTAATGGGTAAAAAAAGAAAAAGAATGCCAGCATTAAAAGGCAACAAAAAAAGGAAGTTACAAGAAGTGACTAGGATAGTAGATTCTGATATCGGTAGGGTAAACACTAAAAATATAGAAGACACCAACTTATTGATCTATGCAGGAGGAGTAGATATCTCACAGGTAGTTTTAAAAAAGAGCAAACGTGGAAAAGGAGACCACAAAATAAAGTGAAGAGTTTAGGACAAGATCTGAGTAGAATAGAAGCATGGAAAACTAACAAGTTAGGAAACAAAAAATGCAAATCTTACCTAGGAGAAAGATACTAAGTCAAAGACAATAATAGATGAGTTGAAACAGCGTATCATAGCAGTAGCACGCAATGTCTCTAGATATCAGAAAAGAATAGATCAGTATCAACAGAATAGATTATTTAAGATAGACCAGAGGAGATTTTATAACTAAATAAATAGTAGAAAATTAAGTACTGAAGATGAGAAACCTAATGCAGAAGAAGCTAGGAAGTTCTGGAGTAATATTTGGGATAAACCGGTCAATCATAATGGAGATGCAGTATGGTTAAAGAAAGTGAGGGCAGAAGTAGTGAGTGAGAAGCAGCCAGATCTAAGATTAACTAGTGCCTTAATGAGTAAAGTGTTAGGAAAAATGCCGAATTGGAAGGACCCAGGACCATATTTAGTTCATGAGTACAGGCTAGAGAAATTCAATAGTTTACATGGGAGGCTGAAGGAACACCTTCAAGATTGCCTTAATGGAAGAATAATATCAGATTGGATGACTAGAGGGAGGACAATAATCATTATGAAAGATAAGAGCAAGGGTAATACAGCTAGCAACTATAGACCAATCACTTGCTTACCATTAGTATTAAAGCTTTTAACAGGAATGCTTTGAGAAAATATTTACGAGTACCTTGACAACCAGAATTTACATCCAGAAGAAGAGAAATGTTGCAGGAAGGCTAGAGAAGCGCATGATCTATTATATATAGACAAAGCAGTTCTAAATTAAGTAAAAGTTAGAAAGAAATCTATATAGCATGGATAGATATATAGCATAGATGGATTATAGGAAAGCCTATGACATGATCCCACACTCATGGATAATGAATGTTTGATTATATTCAGTATAACAGACAGTATAAGAGAATTAATTAGCTTTAGCATGAAGAAATGGAAAGTAGATCTCTACTTAGGTGGTACACTCTTGGGAAAGTTAATATCAAAAGAGGAATTTTCCAGGGGAACTCGTTGTTCCCTTTACTATTTGTATTATGTTTGATCTGAAGCCATTTAGTAAGAGTTAAAAAGTGATATATTCCTTAATACAGATTGTGAGACTCTTCAGCAAAGATATAGGTATGGAATTTTGCATGAGAAGGGAACAGGTAGTCAACAGCGAAGGCATCCAATTACCAGATGGCCAGATATGAAAATCATTGAAAGTAGGAGAAAGTTATAAGTATCTAGGCGTATTAGAATCTGACAGAGTACTAACTACAGAAATGAAAGCGAAAGTTTAGGAGTACATCTGAGGGGTGAGGAAACTAGTGAAGTCAAAGTTAAATGGTCTGAATCTGGTGAAGGCTGTAAATACTCGGGCAGTATCATTACTTAGATACTCGGCAGCTTTTGTAGATTGGACAAAAACTGAATCAACAAAGCTAGGCAGAAGAACTAGGAAGGAATACAATATGAATAGAGGACTCCACCCAAGGGCAGGAGTAGCAAGATTATTACCGACCTAGAAAGGAAGGTGGAAGAGAGTTAATATCAGCAGAAGACTGCGTGGAGTTAGCTAGAGTAGATATAGACTCTTATGTAGGTAATAGTAAAGAAAGTTTATTAAAAGCTGCTAGAGTCACAGAATAACATAAACACCAATAAAAATTAAAAACCAGAAAAAAGAACAGAAATTATCTGACTGGCAGGAGAAGGCGTTGCATGGCAGATTCCCAAAGATAGTTTCAGTAAATAGTCATAGTGAGACATGGTCATGATTGCAGAAAGGAAAGCTGAAGAGGGAAGCAGAAAGTTTGTTAGTAGCTGCACAAGATTAAGCATTAAGGACCAGTTAGATAAAAGCCAAGATTGACAAAAGCCAAGCAGATCCTCAATGTAGATTATGCAAATCAAAAGAGGAAAGCGTATGTCATAGTCATATAGTAAGTGAATGTAGTATACTGGCACAGAAAGAATACGAGAAAAGACATGGCAATCTAGGGAGAGCAATCCACTGGGAGCTATGTAGAAAGCTAGGATTTGAAGATACTGATAAATGGCATGAACATGAACATAGTAAAGTACTAGATAGTAAAAAATACAAGATGTAGCGGGACTTCAACTTTTACACTGAGTAATAGAAGCTAGAATGCCTGATTTAGTAGTAGTAGATAAAGAGAATAGAAAGTGCCAGATAATATCTTTACAGTCCCAAATGATGAAAAAATTAATATGAGAAGTATAGAAAAAATAGCAATGTTCCAGGACCTAACTATAGAATTACAGAGACATTTTATAACCATACTGTGCATCATTGAGCAATTTGGAGAGAGGTATTAAGGCTAGACAGAAGAGGAGTGGTGATAGTGAGTCACCCTGGAAAATGCCACATGAAATTCTTACATCTCCAGCATTTAGAGATTCATTGTCATTGTTCAACGTCAGTGTGGTTCTCCATGATCTCATACTTACAGATAATTTCCTAATCCAGTGCGGTTAAAATGTATCCCAGTAGTTATAGGTGTATTGGGAATTATCCTTAAATATCTGAACAAATGGATATAGGAAATAGGCACAAAACCCAGTTTAGTACGGCTCCAGAAAACAGTGGTATTAGGGACATCTAGGATACTTTGGAGGGTTCTTGGCATCTTAGGTCACTTGCTGTAATCCAGTAGGAGGGTTTTTGGCATCTAAGGCTACTTGTTGTAGCCCGATGATGAGTGTATATATTGAATGTATATGAATAATAATAATGGTTTCAAATTTTGCCACAAGTGCAGTAATTTTAGGGGATGAGTCGATTACATCGGTCCAAGTGTTCAACTGGTACTATTTTATTGACCCCGAGAGGACGAAAGGCAGAGTAAACCTCGCCAAAATTTGAACTCAGAACGTAGCGACGGGCGAAATACCGCTAAGCATTTTGTCCAGTGCGCTAACGACTCTGCCAGCTCGCTGCCTTAATAGTAATAATATTAATATTAATAATAATAATAATAATAATAATAATAATAATAATAATGATGATGATGATGATGATGATGATGATGATAATAATAATAATAATAATAATAATGATAATAATAATAATAATAATAATAATAATAATAATAATAATAATAATAATAATAATAATAATAATAATAATAAAAAATTCAGAGTACTAATACATATTTCTCTACTTGATTGTTGCCTACTAGAAGAACTAATGAATACAATAGGCAAAGGATATTGCAGGTTTTCGCGTTTCCTTTATTTTAATCTTTTTCCTATTGTATGTGTCATTCAGGTTTGAGAAGGTATCGTATAACTCCTCTCTCTAGAATTCTCCTTTGAAATATCAAGTCTATATTTTACCATAAAGTCTGAAATTATATTCGAAATCTACTGACTAGTTTTATGACTTGCCTTCCTCATAAAGAAATGTTTCACCTGGCCTCGATGCTAGAACATATCTATAATGAAATTGAACAAATATAATGTATAAATAATGCACATGTACAGTGATACACACATTTATATAATGTGTACATGTTCACTGGTACACATTCATTAATGTAATAATGTACGTGTTCATAGATATAAACGACATGTACATACGATATAATAGTTTATTTTATTGACGAAATCACGATCAGCTGCTGTGTTTATGCAATATCAAGGGTAAGCCCTGGTGAAACTGGAAAATATCTGGTAATTCCATTAATAATCGCATTCCGAACAAATGATCGTATTATGCATACGAATTCTTCCCAGATTTCTGCTAACATATCAGAAATATGACCAATTCCTTTATTTGCAGGCATCTAAGAATGCTCTGTTAAGAATGTACCTTATCCTGAAAATATTTCTGTAATTTCAAGATAGGTATCATTTACAGGTGATCCAAATATTCGATTAGATCCCTATAACTCGTGGCCTCCCTTATCAATAAAACCAATGCAATTCATTGCACGCTTGAACACATTTCTCTACTACAGCTAACTGCATTCATTTCCCATTTACTTCCTCAGGATAACATCAATAAATCCTACATTACCTCCACCACTTCTTGATGTCAATGGAAACATTGAATTCGATAAATCTATACACTTTCATGCAAAGAAACTCTTTTCTTCGGCTTTTTACCAATTGTTCAATGCAACCGATAAAAACATTTATCTGCTGCTGTCTACGGCATTGACCATGTAATATGTTACACACACAACAGAACACACGTTTTGTAATAGGCAAATAATTTGAAAGATCCTTTTTTCCAGTTTTTAAGCCCAGGAGTGAATGAATTCCACTGAATAACAATAATTTCATTGTGTAATGTCGACCGTAACCTTCCCCAGTTTCCGCCATATTTTTGCTGTATCCTGCGTCTGAATTTCTACAATCATCGCTCTGTTTATTGGTCCGCTATTCATGCATTTCTTATGTTGTATGAAATACACAATCCCATATCAATATCTTTACATGCTATTTCATTTATGCTCAATTCTCGATTCACTTCTGGTTTTACATAGAATAATATGGTTTTGAATAATGGTACTACTGCAACAAGTTCTACTTTCTGAAATGTCATCACCATCCCGATCTTCATCTTCAGTGATTCTCACAATCACAGACACAAGGTTGGCATCAGTCTCATTTTCGACTCATTGAACAGATACTGATACGCCATGGGCACTCAGATATTCTGCTCTGATACATTTTATAAATTTTGATATCCTCCGTAACAGCTGGGTATCTCTTTCCTTTCCAGTTTTTGCTTTTTACCATTCGAAGCATCACTTTGGCTACTACCAATACTCCACTGAAAGAATTCACCTAAGATAGAAAAAAATGTCCTTAAGTTTATTTTCCCCTTAAAAAGGGGGACAAATTTGGCCTACGATCTACGTAAGATGGTCACGTAATAGCGGTAAAACATCATGATGTAAATATATATACACATATATATACATATATATATATATATATATATATATATATATATATATATATATATATATATATGCATATGTAGGATATATGTATGTGATTACAGTATCAGTATGTATGTATATGGTACAGATATATACTCAAGGTACTATAAATACATGCAACGAATATATGCATATGTAGTATATATGTATATATATGCATATATATATATATATATATATATATATATATATATATATATATATATATATATATATATATGTATATATATATATATATATATATATGCACACACACCCTACATAATAGTGAATCATCAAAATAGAAATATTATATGAAAAATTTTTAACTATTAAACCAATTTATAGAATACATTATGTCAAGTAAATATCTAAACTACCTTTTATCAAACGGATATCTAAAAGGACATTGATTTTGAATTCATTCACTCTTTCCCTGGTATTGAAAGCAAATCAATAAAGAAACATTTTCCCGAGTCATTATTTTTGGGTTTTCTAATCAAACAAATGATTTTCATTTAATTTGTGCTGAATTGCTTGAAATAATTTTTTAAATGTTTTTTTAGCTTTGCACCTGAACTACAAAGTATGCACCCCAGTGTGTTGAAGACCTGTGAACTCAAAAATAAACAAGTTTTTGGTGTTATTTGAATTCAAAATGTTTATGACGTCAACTAAATGTGTTTAGATTCTCATTGTTCTCGTAGGAGAGCATTTCAATATAATGTTTTCAAGATAAAGCGTAAAAGAATAAATATAAGCGATATTTCTAAATTATAATTACATTATTAAAAGGATTAATTCTGTTTAAAAACGATTCTATGTACATTTTATAAAGAGAATCAGTGAAGAAAAATTCTTCAAAATTACGCACATATAAAAACAAGTGTTACATTTAAACAAAACACGCAAACTGTAGGAAAAGAACGTCTCTTTATCAAAGCTATATGCGATTTCGAATAAAGCAATTACTAAATTAAACACCGTTAATAGTAAAACTACTATTGCTTCCATATGTATCCTTAAGAGATACCTGGGTTCTGGTAACGCAGCACATTCATCTCATCTACCTGTTTCCTGTGTTTTTTTAATTGCTTTTTTGATCTTATGTCCGCCGTTAACTCCCGTTTCATCTTTCGAATAATAATATACTTGATCTGTTCTTTAGGGTGTTGTTACGCAGAAGTAAGCAATAAAATGCACAATAATTAAACAATTTATAATTAAAAGGAAACTGAGCATGAAAGATACTCTCACCTTTACACATCGTTTGTCAAATTGTGTGCGAGTGATACCAAATGCACCGGTAAGCATTTTTTACACTTGATTTGAAAAACACCAACATTTTCAGGGTATTCTCTTGAAGCGTTTTGTAATGTCCTAATTTCAATAATAATTTATCATTTGCATGTTATTTAAATTCTGAATCTAACCATTTTAGTATCATTATAACTCCCTCGAAAAGTCCGTCACAAAACAAATACGTAATTTTGTCTTAGTTTCTTTAATCTTCAAAGAACAGTAAATTTTAGTTCATTCTTAATCTTCATTTTCTTCTTTTTCCAGATATATCATTGCTTCTTTGAAGGAAATATTCCCCTCATCCGTTTTTTAAATATTGCTTACACATCGAAATTTTTTCGCTTTTATCCTTCCAGATTTTTATCGGCAGATAGCAGGTTGACATCCTTAAGAATTATCACCACTTCATCACATGATGATGATATGATACTACAGACTGACACAGTTAACGGAACGCGGTGTTTTCTCCATCTACTCCTAATATATTTCCCTTGCCATCCCTTGAGCTTTGGTAGATAGTACTCTGGAAACTGAAGTTTGTTTTTCTTCTTATTGCTGATAATCATTATGTAACCTTATGTCTTCTCTTTTTCTTTTTTCTTTATTTTTCTTAGTCTTTTCATTTCTTCAAGGCATTCAGCTCTGATGGAAAGGGTTGCTTAATCGATAACAAAAGGATGACAGACAAAGCTGATCTCGCCGAATAGTAAAAATGATAAATAGTAATAATAATAATAATAATAATAATAATAATAATAATAATAATAATAATAATAATAATAATAATAATAATAATGATAATTATAATAATAATAATAATAATAATAATAATAATAATAATAATAATAATAATAATAATAATAATAATAATGATAATTATAATAATAATAATAATAATAATAATAATAATAATAATAATAATTGTGAGCTTGCAATAATTATAATAGCAAAATAATGAAAACTCCCTGACAGCAAATGCATAATGTGCAAACAGCACAATGAGACAGTTAACCACATCATCTCTGGTTACCTAGTCCTTACCAATTCTGAATATATATATATGTATATATATATATATACATATATATATATATATATATATATATATATATATATATATATATATATATATATATATATATATATATAGATATATATATATATATATATATATATAAATATATATATATATATATATATATATATATATATATATATATATATATATATATATATATATATATATATACAAATACGACCGAGTTAGTAGTTATATCCACTAGACAATATGCCACCACCATAACATAAAAAACTGACAAGAAATGGTATAAACATGTGCGAAACAAGTTACATGACAACGACCAGGCCACAATCATATGGGATATGCCTGTTCAAACCGATAAAGAAATAAAAGTTAATATCCAAGACATAATAATCAAGGATTGGAAAAAAATCATCTGAAAAAAAATCCAATAAAATAAACAACCACCACTACGCCAGTTACCCAACAGAAGTAACAACTTGCATTGCACACACAATACAAAACACTAATAAGACTGTACCAGACCTCATAACAAAGGAAATTGACGCAATACATTACTGGAAAGAGCTTGAACTCCCCACCCCAATAAAAAAAAAACAATACACAATACTGTATACACCCCAGCAACATGGAGGTGTAGCAAGCGATGCAGTATAAATTTGCCTGAAACTACCAAATGTTGAATAATAATAATAATAATAATAATAATAATAATAATAATAATAATAATAATAATAATAATAATAATAATAATAACAATAATAATAATAATAATAATAATAATAAAAGCAGAGAGTGAAGGTTTCATATTGGCTGCTCAAGACCAAAGCTTATTAACCCGGAACTACCAAGCCAATGTGATAAAAAATGGAGCTGACCCAAAATGCCGATTTTGTAACGATGCGATTGAAACTATAGACCACCTAATCTCAGGGTGTAGAGTCTTAGCACCTGTAGAATATAAAGCAAGACATGACAGAGTTGGCCAGTATTTACACTGGACAATATGTCAGCATTATAAAATCAAAACCGCTGACAAATGGTATAAACACCATCCTGAAGCTGTGACTGAGGGAGAAAATGTATCGATTCTCTGGGACTTCCCCGTACATACTGACAAGGCTATAAAAGCTAATAAACCGGATATCATTATAAAAGATCAGACAAAGAAGACGTGTTTATTAATTGACATGAGTATTCCCTGTGATCATAATATAGCGGCGAAAGAATTTGACAAGATCAGTAAATATAAAGACTTGCTAATAGAAATTGAAAAAATGTGGCACCTCAAGGCGACTACCATACCAGTGATTGTAGGATCTCTAGGAATGATTAAAAAAAGGTACTGAAACCTATTTGAAAATGATACCAGGCTTACCATCTCTACAGGAGGTGCAAAAAATCGTGCTAACTGCAACGACTCATGTACTAAGAAGAGCATTATCGCTGTGAAAACAACATCCATTCATGAACTTTTTATTTTCTTAAATACATGTTTTACCTGTGAATTTGCGTGTGTAAACTGAGAATGCATACAACGAGTTTCTCTGCCCTAGGTGTACGGAAAACACTCAGCGAGAAATGGAAGAAAATTTGAAGAAAGAAGAAAAAACAACAACATAATAATAATAATATTTCCTAATGAGCAAAAGGAATGTAAACGTGGATCTTATGGTTGTAAAGATCAGCTACTCATCAATAAGATGATCTTAGAAGATTGTCACAAGCGACACAAAAACTTGTCAATAGCCTGGATAGACTATAAAAAGGCCTTTGATAGCCTACCACATAGCTGGATTAGGAAATGTCTGGAAATGTATAAAATAGCTCCTACTCTGCGAAACTTTTTATCTGTAAGTATGAGATCATGGAGAACCACACTGACGTTGAACAATGACAATGAATCTCTAAATGCTGGAGATGTAAGAATTTCATGTGGCATTTTCCAGGGTGACTCACTATCACCACTCCTCTTCTGTCTAGCCTTAATACCTCTCTCCAAATTGCTCAATGATGCACAGTATGGTTATAAAATATTTGATAAAAATATAAATCATCTCATTTACATGGATGATTTAAAACGTTTTACAAAGAATGACCAACAACTCAAAGGCCTACTAGCGATTGTTAAACGATTCAGTGATGACATCAGGATGCAATTTGGCCTTGATAAATGTGCAAAAGCTACCTTTATCAAAGGAAAAATGACAAAAACATCTAATGTGAACCTTGACCAGCAAAATGTCATAAAAGAGTTAGAACCAACGGAGAGCTACAAATACCTAGGGGTAATTGAAGGGGACAATATTAAGCATTCAGTGATGAGGGAAAGGATTAGAAGAGAATGTTATCGCAGGGTGAGAGCAATACAGAAGACAGAGCTAAACGTAAGAAACAGGATCGAAGCGATCAATGCTCTAGCCATACCAGTCGTGACTTACAGTTTCAATATCGTTAAATGGTCAATTACTGAAATATGTAATGTTGACAGAAAAATACGAAAACTGTTGACAATGCATAGAATGCACCACCCTAAGGCAGATATAGAACGTCTTTATCTGCCGAGAAAAGAGGGAGGCCGTGGACTTCTACAGCTGGCATTAACAATGAAGGTAGCCACAATTGGCCTAGACACCTATCTGAAAAACTCTGAGGACTGGATGCTAACACTTGTCTCAAAACATGAAAGCAAGAAAGCATCTTACTCAGTAACAAAACAGGCAAAGGAATATCTAAGTGAATTCCAATTACAACAAATTCAAGAATTAGACGAACTAGAAACACCCGCAGAAAAAGCTAAGCGCTTGAAAACCCGTGCTAAAATTGCTGCCTTAAATATTATGACTGATAAATGGCATGGAAAACCTCTCAATGGCAAAGAGAGCGAATAATGCAGATATTGACAAAGCCCTTACACATCAATGGCTAATGGCTTCTGGCTTGAAATCAGAAACAGCGGGGTTTATCATAGCAGCCCAAGATCAATGCCTACCTACAAAGAACTACCAGGCCAACATATTAAAGAACGGCAGCTCCCCATTATGTCGTATATGCCAACAACAAAATGAGACCATCGATCATGTTGTCTCCGTGTGCAGTTTGCTTGCGCCTACAGAGTATCTCAACAGGCATGATAGAGCTGCACAATATATTCACTGGGTAATTTGCAAAAACCTGGACTTGCCCCATAATAAAAACTGGTGGGAACACAAACCACCCCCAGTACTTGAAAATGATCACATCGCACTCCTCTGAAACTTCACCATTCAAACTGACAGAAAGATAGATGCAAATAGGCCAGACATCATACTGAAAGACTTTAGATTTAGACAAAAATCATGCCTCCTCATTGATATGACTGTCCCAATCGATATAAACGTATCTGTCAAGACCTACCAAAAACTGAGCAAATATAAAGATCTTGAAATAGAAATGAGCAAAATGTGGAATCTGAAGACGAAAACAATACCTATTGTCATAGGTGCCTTGGGAATGACAGCGAAACGGGCTGATTACTACCTAGCTCAGATACCAGGAAACCCCAAAATGGCTGACGTTCAAAAGATAGTGCTCATGGGAACTGCCCATATCCTACGTAAAATACTGTCTATGTGATCTCAAATTTAAAAACAAACACATCATTTTCTTATGGTTTCTTAAACATTCACTAGAACAAAACTGTACAAATCCAAATATATGGTACCGTAGGCATAACACCTACATGAACTTCTAACTTGTTGTCTCTTGAGGTCTCTGGGTGAGACTTGGATCCAACTTGTACAAACGCAAAGCAAAAGTCAAACTTAAAATAATAATAATAATAATAATAATAATAATAATAATAATAATAATAATAATAATAATAATAATAATAATAGGCTAAACTAAATGCAATAGAAATAGAGAGAGAAAAATCCCAGCAATGGTTAAGAAGCTCAGGACTCAAAGCAGAGACTGAAGGATTTTTAATTGCTGCACAAGACCAAAGCCCCCCCCCCCCCCGAAATTACCAAAAACATATAATGAAAAGAAACATAACAAGCAACTGTAGAATATGTGGAGATGGACAAGAAACAATAATTCATATTATCTCTGGCTGGGACCTATATACACTGGAAGCTATGCCAACACTATGGAATAACAACAGAAAAAAGATGGTATAAACACACGCCAGAAAATGTCACAGAAAACGAGAAAGCAACCATACTCTGGGATATGCCAATACACACAGATAGAGAAATTAAGGCAAATAGACCAGATGTAGTTGTCAAAGATCATGAAGAAAAAAAATGCTTTCTAATTGATGTATCAATACCAGCAGATGACAACGTTTCCCTAAAAGAAATGGAAAAACTTTCAAAATACAAAGACCAGGAAATAGAAGTAACTCGAATGTGGAATCTAAAAACAGAAACAATTCCTATCATAGTAGGTGCCTTAGGTATAATAAAAAAATATTCAGACAAATACATAGCAAAAACACCAGGACTTACAAATATATATAACATACAGAAAATTGCACTGCTGGGCACTGCACACATCCTACGCAAAACACTTTCAATACAGTAACCATAAGAGCATCACAGCAAACCACAGCACATACCCCAGGCACAGAGAGCTGCGCTCGGTAGTGAAGTGAAAGCACGTTATAAAACTAAAACTACTGAACAACAATAATAATAATAATAATAATAATAATAATAATAATAATAATAATAACAATAATAATAATAATAATAATAATAATAATAATATATATATATATATATATAAATATATATATATATATATATATATATATATATATATATATATATATATATATATATATATATATATATATATATATATATATATATATATATATAAAGGTTGGACAAAATAATGTAAACAACTTAAAATTTCAAACAAATTTATTTTAATATGGGATAGGACCGCCTTTGACAGTAATTACAGCTTGAATTCTACAAAGTATGAACTCGTACAAAGTTTGAATTGTTTCCAAAGGAATTTTTGTCCATTTTTCAGCTAAAATAGTCTCCAGTTCTTGTAGTTATGATGGTGGAGGATATCGACTCCTTAGTTGTTTTTCTAAAATGTACCATAAACTTTCAATAATATTGAGATCTGGGGACTGTGGTTGCCAGATAAGATGTTCAACTTCACTAGAATGTTCCTCATGCTTCTTTTGGATGTCTCCACACGTATACTCGGCCGGTAGTCGGAAGTAAGTTAAAGGATGACTCGTCCGAGAAAATAACATTCTTCCACTGCTGTAGGGACCAATCTGTAGGTTTTTACTACACTCTAAACGCTTCGCAACGTTTGTTTTTGAAAGTAGTGGCTTTCTGATTGCAGCCCTCTCGTGAAATCCGGCCTTGTGCAGCTCCTGGCAAACAGTTTTTGTAGAAAGTGGGTTCTCGAGATGTTCATTAAGCTCTGCAGTAATTTTGGAAGCTGTACTTTTGTGATCCTTTCTAACAATTCGCGTAAGAGTCCAACGGTCCCGATCTGAAAGTTTTGGCTTTCTTCCGGAGTTTTGTTTCGATGAGGAGGTTTTTCCCTCTTTCTCAAAGGCTGTCATTACTTTCGAGACAGTACTTCTTGATACACCAAACATTTCGGCTGTTTTGGTTACGCTAGCACCTGCCATACGAGCACCAACAATTTGACCTCTTTGAAAGTCCGATTGATATGTCATTTTAATGAATTTTAATTACCTTTTTCCTGATGATATCTGAAAAGAAACAGCAATTTTAGCAAAACATATTAAGCATCACTGATAATAAATAAAAAAAAACATAAAAATAAACAAGCTTTTGACAGTTGTATTGATGTTTCAAAATCATGATGCTATGATGCTAGGTGTTTCCATTATTTTGTCCAACCCCTGTACATATATATGCTCGCGCGTCTTTGCGCGAGTACACACGTATAAAATGATTATATCTACTCATACATCCGTAAGTGTCGTTCTTCTGGGAATCTCCGCAGATTTCACAGCTTTAGTGCATGATTTGTTTTCAGCCACAGCAATCATCAAATTTCACTTGTGTGGATGTTGCTAACAGATAGGACTTTCAACCAATTAAACTTATCTTTCTGGAAAGAATACTTCCAATCTATTTTAATATATATTTCGGTGTGAAAGTAGTTATAAACAACCAAATAATCGTACTACATTTTCTCCGCTGCTGAGATTTTGGCAATTAGTTTTCTTCTATCCAATTAGTGTGAGATTAACAACTCATTTGGTATATATGTGTATGCTTGAACCAACGAGACACCTAGAACTTTTACCAAAGCTTAGGTTCATCCACAAATGCTGGTAGCTATAGAACTCGAATGCATGGCTCAACCTCTTTGGCGTTTCGAGTTATATATTTCTGCTACCAGATCATACTCTTTCAATTTTGGTGCAGATCATCTTGATTTCCCATACCATGATATTCACTACGTCTTTCAAAAACATTTCTCTTATCTCGTTTCGAGCTGAATATTCCTCAGTACGTTTAAACGTCGCAACAGTAGCTGTGAGACAGAGCACACTTGATGTAGCGGGTGTGATATATTAAGTGATTTCGACAGGAGACCGTTTCTGTTGACTACCCAATAGATCCAGTTGTTCTCTAATCCCGCCTAATGAGGGAATCAATCTTGGCTACGATCAGGAATTAATCTTGTCTTGGTTGTAATGGCCATCCATATAGAAATCTTTCGATTAATTCAAATCGATAGATGCCAGATTTTCACACATCCTTGTCTGTTATGAATCGCATAAGGTTGATGCTTTCTTGAATAAATATGCCTAGAGTTGCATAAATTCGAGAAGCTACAATGACACTATTAAAGACAAAGGCTAACCACGCACTTGTATCTTGTCTGAAGTCGTTAAGCCGGCAATTTTCGCGATTAGAGGTCAAAGTTATCCACTACGTATTTTCCGCATATTTCCTCCGTAATGCAAATAATCTCAGCTTACACGATTGGAAATAATCCCAGATTGGAGTGGTTTACGTAAGACATCAATTAAGATAGGAGTGAACAAATATGGCATCCTCCTCGAGAGTATGTGTATGTATATACGCTCATATAACTGAGCATGTGAATGCGTGCATGCAAACCAGTGTGTGCAAACGTGCATGGATGATGTATGGGCGTGCGAGCGTATATATGTGTGTGTGTATATATATGTGTATATATATATATATATATATATGTATATATATATATATGCAATGTGAGACAGTGTAACCATTTTATGCGCTTGTGCTCACGCATATATGAGTGTGTCTGTGTACGTGTGTGATTATCTTTGTATTGCATGCATGCATTTGTGCATGTGTTTTTTTTGTTTTATTCTTTTTCTCTTTTAGAGCTAATTTTGGCCAGCCACCTACTTGGTAGCAATGTTGTAAAGGAAATGATCTTGTTGTTAACCATTCTCTGAATATTAAAAAGGTATTGCAGATGTGTATTGGCCCCAATTTAGTGATCATATGTAGCGTTGGTATTAAGTGATTGCATTCTCTCCTCAGTAACCCAAGTTCAGCCATAGTTTTCTCCTGACATGTTGGTACGTAGTGTATCTTGAGTACTGGTTTTGCAAACTTCTTCGTATGTATGTATGTATGTCTGTATGTCTGTCTGCCTGTATGTATGTATGTATGTACGTATGTATGTATGTATGTATGTATGTATGTATGTATGTATGTATGTATGCATGCATGTATGTATGTCAGTATATGTGTGTGCGCGTGCGTATTTTAATTAACGTTCAAGTAAGAATATCACTGTTAATATAAACGCCAGCAATATATTACTAATGATAACGGGAAGTCATTAGCCAAATTCGATTACATACAACAGTGTTTGCTGTACATGAGACGCAGTATCTCCGTTCATTGAGAATTACTTTTGACAATGAAAATTTCACTTCATACATGTCGAAAAGTGCCATGCAACTTCGCTTCTGTAAACGTTTCCTCTACACAGATAATATATGCCGACATGATATCTGCTCTGCTGGTCAATCAACCAATGGCGTTGTTCCATTATAGTCTTTGCCTTGGAAGCTAAAACAAGCTATACAACGAATGAATTAAAGGAAGGAATTTATGCAAGAGTGAGACAGAAGGGGGAGAAGCAACAAGAGGGATACAAAATGCGATAAAAAGAGAAAGACACGAAGAAAGACAAAGAGAGTGGCAAAGAAAGAGGTAAAAAGAGAGGGAGAGAGAAACAAATAAAGCCCAAGACAAAAATAGAGAAAAAGAGTGAGAGAAAGGAGGGAGAGAGAGAGAGTGGGGATTGGGGAGAGAGAATACTGAAACACTCAGTGTTATTTTCCAACGAGTCATTAGCTTTAATCGTTTTCAGCTTAAAGTGTCGAAATATTGTGATTTCTTTTTAGAGGCTTTCTGAAAAGATCCAAGCCCATTAATGGTAAATGACAGAATCAGTAGAACTCTGAACTAAATGTCATGCAATATTTCATCGAAACAACGCTTTGACGTTCTGAATTCGAATTCCTCCGAGAAATTTGACCCCCATCCGCTGGTTCTACTCCATCTAGCCTTACGACTCTTACGAAGAGGACATAACTCGAATCTTTCTTTTTTCTTTTCTTTTTCCATTTTTTTTCGCCATTTCACTTTTTGAATCCATCTTTATTTCGTTTTAGGAAATCGATAATAAGGTACCAGTGATGTACTGGAGTCGATTTAATTGACTGACTTAACCCTTCTCTACTCTCCCTCTAGTTCTTACTCGGACAACTATGCTTCCATAATATCCTTCACTACTAATTAGGTTACCCTGGGAACAGTGGTGATTCACTGTTACTAAGGAGAAAATAAAGAAAGAATTATAAACATTTGAAAGAAATTAGTTCATCAGTGCTCTTACAACACCTGAGTATCTACTACGTATGAAGTTCTTTTTTTGACAACCTACCTCTGATCCTATTGCATCTCTTATATATCTAAAGTTTACATTAGATGTACAGTGTAGAATTTCTGCAGTTCAAGCGTCTTTTATTCAGTTTAGCCAAAACATTTATCTTCACTAATATTAAACCTTTGAATTTTAGTATCTGCTTCCAGGAATGGATTTTTACCTCTTTAATTCAGCTACAAGAACTACGTCTTCGGCATGTAAGAGTTCCTTAAGCCATTCCTAAACCCCACTGATATGTCTTTGAAAATTATATTGAACAAGAATGAACTGAAAAGCGAGCCCTGATAAACACCAACTTTCACGGCTATACGAGGGTGTACCCAAAAGAAACCGGAATTCTGCAACATTTTATTAACTTACTTTTACATGTTTACAATTTTATCGCCTTTAAAGTATTGTCTATTTGAAGCAAGGCATCGGTCCAGAGGCGTTTTCCACTGTTCGAAGCAGTCCTAGAATTCTTGTGAAGTGAAGCCTGTTAACACCTCCGTCGTTTTTTGTTTCTTCACCTCTTCCACATCTGCAAAACGTTTTCCTTTAAGGATTTTTTTTTCGTTCGAGAAAACAAAATAAAGTCGCAAGGAGCAAGATCGAGTGAATATGGAGGGTGGGTAAGCGAGGTCATGCCATTTTTGGTCAAAACCTTTCCACACTCAAGGCTCAAAATTCGTTGGCATGAGCTCCAGGACACACCGGTCATACCTACAAGTTCGTCAATTGTTCGGTGACGGTCCTTCAAGATCAGTTCATGAAATTTTGTGATGTTTTCATTCGCTCGGGAGGCCAACAGTCGCCCTGAACGAGGTTGGACCATTCCTAAAGCATGAAAACCACTCATAAACTTGTGTTTTGCTCATGGCCGCCGCTTTCACGGAAGCACGCTGTTTCTTCGTTTTAGCCATCGCAAAAATCGACGAACAGAGGAGAAGCACTGCAAAACAAAAACGCACCACATGACTGTACGACTTCACATGACGACGCGGTCGGCAAACTGATGACTGAGGGTCGCATCAAGTGGTTTCTAGCGGCGGAAGCCTGAACAACAACGGGTTTGTCCTACACAGAACGTTTCCAATTACTTTGGGGCACCTCCTCGTATCTCTAATTGCACTTGTTGCTAACTCTTACCATGCTGACAGTAGACATATTATATATGACTTGTACGGTTCTCATAATCCCATTAATCTACGTACAGTTTATTGGCGATCGCTCGGCTATAGATCTGGAAATACAGTCAAAGATGTTCTCTATGTTAACGAATGATAGTAACGTGTTCTTAGTTTTTAAAATTCCTTGTATAATTATGTCACTGTGGAAAATGCTTTAGTGGGGCCCCGTCCTTGCACAGATCCAAACTAAATCTCATCTTGCTAATTCTTTTCTTGATTAAGTTGTTCTATAACCCATTCTGCCTGGTCCCTCAATTTGATGCATTAGTTGCTTCTTTCTAGAACCTCTCCTTTTACTTTGTATCAGTTGAAGGTGATGCTGCCCTGTCAGTTATTAGAAATGACGCCATAATTCACTGTGATTAGTTATGTATATATATGTGCGTATCCTAGTTACCTTTTATTTTTTACCTCTTTCAGTCATTGCACTAAAGCCATGCTGGAGCACAACCTTGAAGGGTTTAGACGAACAAACTGACACCAGTACTCATTTTGTGAAAGCCTTATTCTATCGATGCCTTTTTTCCGAACCTCTAAGTTACGGGGACATAAACAAACCAGCACACACAAACATGCATACACATACTGGTAGACATGTATGTGTACATACATTCATTACATTTGAAATACATACATACATATATGTATATATATATGTGTGTGTGTGTGTGTGTGTGTGTGTGTGTGTGTGCGTGTGTGTGTATGTATATACACACATATACACACATACATATTATGCAAATATGAATTGTGTATGTACACGACGGTATTTATACATGTATGTGCGTGTGTGTATGTGCATGACTGTGGGCTTGTCTGTGTGTGAGTATGTGTAAGCACATATTTATATATTTACGCTTATATGTTAGTATGCATTAGTTACTAATAAAATCTGTATATTTGAATGTCTCTTCAAATTAACATTTTCCCTATAAAAAATTGTGCTCGATCATTGGAATGTTGACAACTAAACTATATAAAATTTATTGAAGTTTAGAAAATTCTTCAATATTTTCATTTTCACTTTTTTTTATAACACACTGAATTTATAGAATACGTGTTAGCTCAACTCCTTTGGTTGCAAGCACCAACTTTTGAAGATTCCTCTTTGAACACATATTAATATAACTAGAAGCCAATAAAGGAACTTTTTATATGATTTCTTGATTTGTTAGGAAGAGCAGACAAGACACCAAAATCACACCTGAAATCTTGTAAAAGATGTTATTATCGATGTCTACATTGGATTATAATATATCAAATAAATGTGTGTCACTTTAGCGTGCGGCCCACCTGGTCATTTACACTTTAGCGTGCAATCTTAACACTAACTCTAACCTTTATCCTAAACTCTAATCCTAACTCTAACGCCTAACATTACCCAAACTCTAAACCATAAATCTAATCCTAACCAAGATCAGGTCACTTAACAGCTTATACTAACTACAGTTACTGCAGCAGACCCCACGCTAAAGTAGCACAAATAAATGATACTTGGAAGAGAAACAACACCATGGGCATGTATGGAATGCTTTTGATTACACTCTGTAACACGATTTTTGTCTTTGGGTAGCAACGATTATGTCTTATTTGCTTACCTCACAAAGTATGACAAACATTTCCTTCAAACTTTACTTTTGTTACATTTATACTAACCTCAAAGAATCTTTCTCAACACATGGCTATGATGCTCCCTAACTACTCCTGCTCATCATCAGAGATGTACATATTCTCAGCCACAAAAGGACATGCTCAAATGATTAAGGTCAAGCAAATGACATGCAAATCTGTGGTATTTAGCAGAATATTTGCTATAACGATATTTCTGCTTCAGCAACTCAGCGCTGAAGCGGTCTGAAATGTAATGGAAAATCGGTCAGGTTCAAAACATTGATGTCCAGGGGACAAAAGCAAAGTTTGAAGGGAACAGTAGTAGTTTCCTTTGATTTCTAAATAGAAGCAAATAGGAAACAACATTTACTGGCCAAAGGCAAAAAATTTGAAATTTAGTTATAGTGTTATAGGTCTGCTCAATCATGATAGTGATATTACCAGGCACTAAACAACAGCCACAAGAACGACCAGGCGTGCCATTCACTAATGATACAAATGTAAATTTATAAGAAAAATAGACAAGTTACGGAATTTAAAATAGTTGTTTATAAATGTCTTTTACTCGATTTCTCCAGCTAATATTTACTTAGACTGGGTTTCATACAACCACTTAGGGGTGCGGGGTGATTTGTTTGTATTTTATCGAGGTTTTGATGGGAATGTTACCAAATATTTATTGTGCTGTATATCTTATGTGTGTGTGTGGTTATAGCATCAAATCAATGTTCGTAGTATTATTGATCTTATATAAATTCATTGCAATTTTCATATGTGCACTCATATTTACATGCATGCATGCATATTTTTATATTTAACTTTCATTTGTATATATATAAGCAAACATGTATGCGTATGTGTGTTTTACTTTTTATCTATGTAACGATACATGTAGTTATATGTGTATTTGTAAATATGTACGGTATCTCACCCTTTTAATTATCTAGAAGGGTATCCATTTTTACTATGATACACACACACACACACACACACACACACACACACATACACACACACACACACACACACACACACACACACACACACACACACACACACACACACACACACACACACACACACACACACACACACACACATATATATATATGAAAGTTAGTATCAAGTCATTTCAAAGGTATATTGCAATGAATATTCTCTACAAGAAGTTAGACCTGTTTGAAATTTAATACTTTAATGTAGTTTTGTAATTATGGATCTTAAAGATTTTAACACGTATTTTGAAATTATTTTATTGTGATAATCCGTTTTACGATGTGTGTGTATGTGTGTATGTGAGTGTATGTACACACACACACACACACACACACAGACACACACACACACACATGTATATGTATATTCTGTTGTTTCACATGAAATATCGCAGTTTTAATTACTTGTTATTCTAATCATTTCAGAATTTAATAATGTACTAGCAGGCGCACCGGCGTTGCCCGAGGTCGTTAGTTCGAAAAGGTTATGAAACTAATAAAGCGATTAACGCCCCCTCCCTTAAACACCTTTCACGTTTTATGGCAAGACTAACACCTAAGTAACTCTTAAAGGGAACCGCACGTGCAATATTACGACAACAATCAAGTGAAAAAATAAAGCAACAAAAATTATTACAGCAATAACGTAGGAGTGAAATATGCCAGTACGGCAAGTCTACAAAACTTCCTTACAAACAGCATTTTTTGTTTTCCCCTAGGGGATGAAGGTATATAAACTGTTCCTACAACCCACTCTTCAGCAGCCAACGTACAGTTGACCGCGTGAAAAGCATGGTTCGGCTAAGTAAAGTTCAACGACAGACAGCGACTGCTCCTGGGACTTATTAATGGACTGAGTAACTGAGTCTAATCGGAAAATGCAGTCTGCGGAATGTGAACGGTAAGTCAGCAGCCGACGGCATAAGGGGAATTCGCAGTATCAAGACGTCTTGACTTTTACCACAGACGGTCATAATCGATGCTTCAATGACATTGGGAAGTAATTTTGTGATAACAATGCCCAACGTCGGTGGATTTAAATTCCTTATCAGCATAACAGGGCTACCTATTTTAAGAGTAAGAATATGTGGAGATACACCTGAAGGCTCAAAGGAATTCAAAAATTCAGTGGGATAATCAACTACCTCATCCTGATTGGGAATGATGTCTACTGACTTATAGACTGTCACGTCCCCAGGCAAATGCAGTAAGAGGTTGTTGTTGATTGCACTGACCACAACGTTTTTAGGAGCCAAAATGGCTCTTTGGCAAAGCCAATGTAGATCTCCGTTGAACTGAGAGCTATGGTTACTCCCACCGTTTACCCGCGCTGAAATATGGTTCCTCACTCCGTTTACCCGCAAGAGGGTGTAATTGTTGCCAGTTTCTAACATCCGCCCACACACCCTCCTACATACCCCCAAACATACCCACGCATATGCAAACATAAGATGAGAGTCATAGTTACTCCCGCCATTTACCCGCGCCGGACTGTGGTTCCTCCTGTCGTTTACCCGAACATTTTTTCGAAATCAATTTATACTTAAAACCTCCCCAGACATATAAGCAATGTGCGTGTGAAGTTTAAGAAATATCGGTCGAGCCGTTTTGGCGCAAAACGAGGATATACCGATACACACACACGCGCGCGTGCACGCACACACACACACACACACACACACACACACACACACACACACACACACACACACGCGCGCGCACATTTTCAATTTTAATATGTAAGATAGCTTGCATTTAACCTTGATTCTTTTTCTTTCCCAACAATATTGGTATACAAAATTCGTACCCACAGACCTTATGATAATGATAACAACCAAACTATGCTGAGTGATTTTCTCGTATGAGTACAAACTGGATCACTCTGCTGCAGAAGTTCTACGAAATATCAAGCAGGCCTTTGGTAATGGTTTTCTTGACATCAGAACTGTTCAGAGATGGTTCCAAAGCTCTCGTTCAGGAGATGATAGCCTTGAAAATAAACCAAGGGGTAGACCAAAAATCAGTTATTCGGCATGATGGATTAAATGTTTTGGTTGAGCAAAATCCAAGAACGAAGGTTTGAAAACTTTCATCAGAACTCCAAACATCTCGCACAACTGTTCTTGGACACCTGTAAAAAATTGGAAAAGCCACATCAACTGAACGAGATTAAAAAAACACAGACACATTGAAGTGTGCTCCTTATTGCTTTCTCGACTGGAAAAAGACCATTTTTGCAACAAATCATTACTTTGATCGGTCGAACCGATGGTCGAGAAATGGATATTCTTTGACAACAGCAGGAGAACAGGACAGTCACCTAAACACTTACCAAACTCACCATTGCACCCTAAAAAGTTAATGGCCACTCTATGATGGTCTGCGAAGGGAGTTATTCATTATTCATTTTTGCAACAAGTAAAAACGGTAACAGCAACATCGTATTACCAGGAAATTGATTGTATGCGTGAGAATTTGAAAAAGAAGCAATCCAGACTAGAGAGTAGAGATGGCCCAATTTTGCTCCACGACAATGCACGTCCTCACACTCCTCAAGCTACGGTCCATGAGTTTCAAAGCCTGAATTATGAGCTTTTGCAACATCCTCCCTATTCCCCTGATATCACTTATTTAAGGATTTTGAGCTTTTCATAAGCAAAAAAACATTCTTAAATAGAGAATAGTTAACTGAAGCATTCGAACAGTTTATCACAGCAAAATATGATTTTTTTTAAGAGATGGAATATATGACATAGAGAAACGTTGGATAAACATCATAAATGAACATGGATCATACTCTAATTAAATAAATCAGTTCTCTAACACTTCTGAAACATTTTATTGTTGCCTTTCAAATACGACATTTCATGTGAAACAACCTAATATATATATATATATATATATATATATATATATATATATATCTATATATATATATATATATATATATATATTGTTGTAAAGTCATATTCCACTCACGTGCGCACTCGAACATGAGAAGACATTCCGCTGCGGAAATTGTCCCCTGGAAAATTCACCTCGGCATGATGCGAAAAGACATTGATTGGGCTATGAATGAAGTCACTGAATTATAGAGCGTATGCATTTCCGCACCGTCAGCTACGAACACAAACTCTGCCCTTCATAGTCCGAAAAGAACGAATTCTGTCTTATATTAGAACAGCCTGCGGTCATACGGTACGTTTGCTGAGCTGTGTAAAGCTTGAGCAAGCTGGAATTAAATAAGCTGCACAAAGCAGCGTTGAATAAAATAATTTTCTGGGAAGTCATATTTAACAAGCTCGGGCCTTCTGCTGTAGAAATTATCCTTGCAGAAAATACTCCTTCTGGACGACACGTGGCCAAACCACTTTGGACTATGAATGGCATCATTGGATAGAAGGAATCCTTCGTCCCTGTTTCCCTTTGTGCCATCAACTACAACCCCAAGAAATATTTATTTAACTTTAGTTTTACACATAGTATCAAACGTATAGTATGGTGTTCTAATATAAGAATGGATTTGTTCTTTTCGTGCTGTGAATGGCAGATTTTGGGAAAGTGACGAGGCAAAGACGCATTAACGCATGCGTCTTACGTTCCGGTGACGTCATTCACAGCCCAGTGTATTTGTTTTTACACATGTCATCTAGTAACAGAAATTTCTCCAGGGACTCTTTTCGGTGCAAAAGGAGGTCTTCCCACGTCCCATCACGAATAGATTTTATTCAATGCTGCTTCATGGGATTCCATATATGTTAATTTGTGTGTGTGTGTATGTGTATATGTATTTATATATATATATTATATATATATATATATATATATATATATATATATATATATATATATATATATATATATATATATATATATATATATATATATATATGTATATATATATATATATATATATAGTTGTATACATGTGTATGAATATATGTACGGTACGTGTGTGTGTGTGTGTGTGTGTGTGTGTTTTATTGAAATACGTGGGGCCGCACTATTTCAACATTGAAGACCTGAGGATGCGCCTATATATTCATGTACTCATTGTTGTGGTTGCATTCTATTTATTTATTTTTCAATATATCATCTATATGTCTTTGTTTCTGTGTATACGTGTGTGTGTGTGTGTGTGTGTGTGTGTGTATGTGTGCTCGCGCGCGCGCGTATGAATGTGTTTATTTATTCAAGTATTGATGGTGTAGCTTCAATCAGTGGTAAAGATTGGCCTAGATTATGCGATATTGCTCTTGAAATTGGCGTTAATAGGCGCTGGATTGCCAATCTCTTGTCTCTTCAGCGTTCACACTCATCTCATAGGAAACAGTGGCAGATCGATATAGGAGGAGATCGATTGATGGCAGGGATAAGGAGAGGTGGAGGAGAAGAGAAGGAGATAAAAGGTGATAGAGGTAATGGAAGGAAAAGATTAAATAAAATGTAGATAGTGTGATAGATAGAAAGAGAGACAGACAGAAAGGGAAGGAGAGTGAGTGAGTGTGTGTGTGAGAGCGCGAGAGAGTGAGTGTGAGAACAAGAGAAAGAGGGAGTGAGAGAAGGGGAAGAAAGACGGAGGGGAGACTATCGCTTTCATCTGATCAAAAAATGTTTTAGTAGCACAGTGTTTCTGTTAATACCGTTAAAAAGAAGTGTATGTGTTATGTATGTGTATGTATGAGTTTGTGTTTATGGAGACAAGTGTGTGTCCTCTATCTATCTATCTATCTATCTATCTATCTATCTATCTATCTATCTATCTATCCATACATACATACATACATACATGCATAAATGTATATGTGTGTGCGAATATGTGTAAATATATATCTGGATGCACGTTCAGGTATATACATAAATACACACACACAAACATACGCTCTCTCTCAGACAAACGCGCGCGCACACACGTACACACACTCACACGCTCACTCCCACGCATACACACACACAGGCACATACACACACAGGCACATACACGCACACAGGTACATACATACACAGACGCGAGTACACACGCGCGCACGCGCACGCTCACACAAATACACACACACACACACACACACGTACACGCACACCCACACACAAAGTTATAAGGACGACAAGGCGAAACTTCTAAATCACTAATAATCTTTTCTTTCTAAAAGATAATAACATGTACTCTGCTATATATATATATATATATATGTATATATATATTAGTTTAAAAACCAGGCTTACTATATTCAATAACTGATCAATTCATCCTTTAGGAGAGAAAGATATAGGACACCTTCCCGTTCCTGGTTGATTCATGCGCGTGCGCACATGTGCACATATACATACATTCCTACATACGTACATACATACATACATACATATATACACACACACACTTACACACACACTTACATACATACATACACACACACACACACACACACACACACACACACACACACACACATATATATATATATATATATATATAAGCAAAAATTTAGAGTCAGATGAATATGGTACTTAAGTTGAGGCACCAGAATTTAGTACGCTATTATCCATACAATTTCAAAGTAAGGTGATTAAAATCAGAATGAGCAACAAGGATATCCAGAGGTAATGCAGTACGATCGTTTCATGCAACTACATCAATTTAAAATGCAGAGCAATCCTCAGCTCCACAAAGACATAGAATTTAATTAAATTAGAATTAAATTACAATTGTAATTTAATTAAATTCTAATTAAAATCTAATTTAACTAAATTCTATGTCTTTGTGAAGCCGAGGATTTCCCTGCATTATAAATTGGTGTAATGATTGCATTGTTCAATTAAATGGAGTTGCATGAAACGATCGTACTGCATTACCTCTGGATATCTTTGGTGCTTATTTTGATTATATATATATATATATATATATATATATATATATATATATATATATATATATATATATATATATATATATACAACGACCTCGAACCCACAAGAGTGAACAAGAGAGGCAGAGACAGGCAGAAACAAGGAAAATGCCCCTTGTATTTGAATGCTATGCAAATATTCTTTTAAAAAACTCTTCTTTTAATTTTTCCAAAATTCAATTGTTTTCCATACTTACAGTTGAAAAAGTCTCAATGACTGAAATCAGTACTGAAATGTATTTTATAAAATTATTTTAGCATTTTCTACTTTGACTTTTTTTTCCATATATATCAACTCGTGTGTTCCTTTTCAACCTTCTATATATAGGAAGCAAACTTCTAAATACACAGCCATACCTGCGCTTGTACGTATATATATATGCAAGTATACACACACACACACACACACACACACACACACACACACAC
>NC_142934.1:27120146-27135146 GCF_046866305.1 Octopus bimaculoides
GCATAATACAAATCGATTGACAATTTTTATATGCTCAAATGCATCTAGCCAACAAAGGATGAAGCTGTTTAGTGATTGGTATCTTCCAGCAAAGCGGAATATTGAAGGTAATACTGCATCTGTCAGTGTCTTTTATATTATCTATAATAATTGATATCTAAAGAACAATTTTCAAAATTGGTTTGCTCACCAATTTTGACTTAATTTACGTGATGTGTAAAAATATAAGTGTATAACCCTTTGAAAATTGCCAGCTTTAATCCCTATGGGATTAAGTTTGCTTCATAAAATCCTACGTCATGTAATTTTTATCACACAAAGTCGCTTCTCACAATGGAAGCGAAAATTATCCAGATTTTCATATTTTCCTACAGAAATATTTTTATGAAATTATTTATCAACAGTAATGTTTATATCCTTGATTTTCAACTCGGATTTGCAATTGAGGATGTGCTCTTTACGCCTGTTATGGCAGAACTTCTGTTAAAACAAATCTTTCGAAATAGTACGAAAATTTTGGTGTATTTTCATATTTGGCTATCTAATTTTTACTGATAAAGTTGTTTTTTGTGGTTTTAATGTCCGGCAGAGCATAAAGTTAATAATACAGACAGTACAAGCAAATTACAGATGAACAAACAACAGGCTATACAGATTAGCTGTAGACGATACAAAAGACGAGCAGCAGACAATATAAACAATAAACAATACAGACAAATATCAGATGATGCAGACAAATAACAGATGATGCAGACTAACTGCAGACGATACAGATGGCGTCCGTAGAAAATATATTTCATAGTAACGAGGATAAAAATATTGATGATTGGATTGTAAGTGTCATCCATATTGATTTGACCCTAACATTTTCAAATCAAGATATTATTGATAGTTCGGTTAATCCAGAAAAGCGAGATGCAGAAATTTAATCCGACAGGTATAATGAAAACGAAACAACTGAAAAATTGTCTTGGTCTTCTTAAGCAGAACACAATTCTTTCATATTTTGACCATAATCCGAATTCATTTATCCCTGCAACAAGCTATGCTAGCACATTAAATATAAAATCCGCTTTAAACAGTCTATGAAACAGAGCCATATTAGGAAATATTGTAAAGAAACCCATCGAAAAATTGCAGCTGCAGGTTAAACACTCGGGCAGAAGAATTTAAAATAGCTATATGGTATTTTTCTTTTTAAAGTAAATATGTTTTTCCTTAGTCAGAAATATATATTTAACACTTTCAACTGTTTGTTTTAGTTATTTCCTTACTGTACAGATTACCATATAATGATTCCTTAGTGTACAAATTGCGATATAATAAGCGTGTATTCGTTGTCTATCACTTATGGTATAAAACTCAAATTATATTTTATCATTCTGAAATGCCTGGATATAGAAAAGATTTGTTTTTATTTTCATTCTTTATATATTAGGTTGGGACTAGGTTGAATATTTCTTCTGATTCTATAAAAGAATGGAATGGAAGATTTCAAATTCCGTCAAAGACGGCTCAGTTTCATACGGTTGATAAAAAGAAAATGAAAGGACCAATCTTAGACTTCACCTTCTGACACACATTTAATCAATCCAATATTTCTCAAACAAAACAGAAGGAAATTTTGGCTGTGTGTCAAAGTTAGAAATTATTATTCAATTAGGGTGGCTAGTGTGCTCATAAACTTAGTGGCCACTAATAGGGAGTTACATGCAGACTATGTTGGTACCTGTGCAGAAAACAAAGGAAGTTCTATTTGGAAGAAAAGGAACAATCTATCTCGATTTATTAGAAATAACAATCAAATGTCCTCCATATTACATGATAATGAAAAAGAACACATTAGATAATATAATCCTATATAAATTCATGTCTGGAAAAAAGCCCCAACAAAAATCATGATCTTATATAGAATCGTAACTACAATACCTTTCGTCGGAGTTCAGTTCTTATCAGGTTTGACCCAGACTTAAACAACAATAACAATATAGAAAGGGAAAAGGTTCCAAAGGATTGAATTTCCGAGGAGGATGAAGATTAGGTGATTTGTTTTAATGTTGGGCTTTAGGCGTGAGTCTGAAGCATTAGAGATAAAGAAAAAAGAGTTGCTAGTTAGTTCAGAGGAGAAACAGAGCAACAGTGCAAGAACGAAAGAGAAGACATAATAATTAGTTTGTCAGATGTCGTATATAGTATGGTAATATTTGAGGGTTTGATCATTAATCTGTTGGTTCGTAGATGGGTGCTGAAATTGTCTGAGGTAGTGGTCTTTGAGGTAGTACTTTCTTAAGAGCACTGCCACCCAGTTTGTGAGCACGGAAAGGGACAGCAAATGTCACGCGGGCGCTATGAAGGGGCTGGCTTTATTAGCGGTTGGAAATTTTTTTTGGGAGATAAAATATTTAAACCAAGTACAATACTTATATCTGAAATATACTTCCGAACATTTTTGTCAGTATTGGAGTATAATGGAGGCATTGTATTATCAATGAACAAACACAGGACGATGATGTTCGATTGGTCTCATGCATATCTATCAACCATTCATTCATGCATACATACATACATACATACATACATACATACACACATACATACATACATACTTGAGGAGAGAATTCAAATCCTTAATTCATATGCTACAAAAGATCACGATATCTGGGACTATAAAAATCTGCAAGACCTTCAAATTTAAAGGATGATGGTTAAAACAGGACGAATGTTACTGCTATTTAGCCCCAGGAAAACATCATCTCCAGCTGGCTATCGACGCACTAACTGTGACTTATATTTTCGAACAAGGGAGGTAGTACAGTTCTACAATTAAGAGATGAGAAATTATGTATATTATTTACATTTGACGGATATTTGTTCTCATCTTGTTTGTTGTTAACACAAAGTTTCGGCTGATATACCCTCCAACCTTCATCAGGTATTTTGGGGGAATTTCGAACGTGGGTTCTCATTTCTAATGTATTTTTCGATATTATTATTATTATTATTATTATTATTATTATTATTATTTTATGTTTGACTTTTGTTTTGCATTTGTACAAGTTGGATCCAAGTCTCACCCAGAGACCTCAAGAGACAACAAGTTAGAAGTTCATGTAGGTGTTATGCCTAGGGTACCATATATTTGGATTTGTACAGTTTTGTTCTAGTGAATGTTTAAGAAACCATAAGAAAATTATGTGTTTGTTTTAAAATTTGAGATCACATAGACAGTATTTTACGTAGGATATGGGCAGTTCCCACGAGCACTATCTTTTGAACTTCAGCCATTTTAGGGTTTCCTGGTATCTGAGCTAGGTAGTAATCAGCCCGTTTCGCTGTCATTCCCAGGGCACCTATGACAATAGGTATTGTTTTCGTCTTCAGATTCCACATTTTGCTAATTTCTATTTCAAGATCTTTATATTTGCTCAGTTTTTGGTAGGTCTTGACATTATTATTATTATTACTATTATTATTATTATTATTATTGTTATTATTCAGGTGACTGCCTGTAATTGAACTCAGAATCTTGGAGTTAGTAGCTACTAACCCTAACATTCCGAGTTCGATTCCAGGCAGTGACCTGAATAATAATAATAATAATAATAATAATAATAATAATAATAATAATAATAATAATAATAATAATAATAACATCGAAAAGTACCTCAGGAATGAGAACCCAGGTTCGAAATTTCCCCAAGACACCTGATGAAGGCTGGAGGGTGCATTAGCCGAAACGTTGTGTTATTAACAAAGAAGATGAGGACAAATATCCGTCAAATGTAAATAATGTAAATAATGAAGGGAGCTAGTGTCCCCACTAGGACGAGCCAGCTGGAAATAATGCAGTAAGATTTGTCCTAATCACGACTACCACTTTACGTTGGCAAATAAACTTTACTTTTGTTGCATGCTTCTCTTTCGGAGATTTAGAACTAATAGTTTTTCTAGTTAGGAAATCAGTAACTGTGTGTCATTTTGAAAAGTATATACTTCGAACAAGAACTAGTGTCGCCATCTTTAGCCACGCGATTATTCTGTGCTGATGAAGAGAAATAACCCAGAAACCATTGGTACACAGATATTGCTTTGAGCTGAGTGGGGACACTAGGTCTCTTGTTCAAAATTATAAGGACGCATTTAATACGTCGCTGGAGACGATGTTTTCCTGGAGCTAAATAGCAGTAACATTCGTCCTAATCAGGACTGCCACTTTACATTGACAAATAAACTTTACACACACTCTCTCTCTCTCTCTCTCTCTCTCTCTCTCTCTATATATATATATATATATATATATATATATATATATATATATAGAGAGAGAGAGAGAGAGAGAGAGAGAGAAATACACTTAAAGGTAGCTATAGTTGCCTCCTCAGTATAGGGTCGATTATATTCAACCACAATTAAAATAATAATACTAGGCATACACTCCAAAGACCATTTGGTCTGCTTCCTCTATCTCATTTAATTGACAAGTTATTTTTTTAGATTTGTTTTGGCTGCTACAGCCTACCTGTTTCTTAGCAGGTTATGGCTATAAAGTAATTAAGACAATTATGTGAAATAATAGGGTTCTTTTGACCTCTTTACTGCTAGAATACCCGTTATACTTCTATTTCTCTATAAATTCGAATGCTCTGTATTTTTTTTTTAATAACACTTATTGATTACGTTGTTTGAGGAATAGGTCATGCTTAAAGTTTTACCTTGCCTGTTTATACTTGTTCAAAATTTACCTGAAGACGATGGATTTATGCTATGATGTAATCTATGAATGCCTCAATAATATTCTACCGAAACAGCTGTAGTAAATTTAAAATCCCGTTTGTGGTTCTTTTATACCTACGTCGCACCGGGAACCAACCCTGAGTCGGATCTATGATTTAAATTAGATTTAGCACTTAAATATCTACACACCAGCGGCATAATACCAACGAATGATACCTTATGTTTGTTTGTTTTTTGCCATACCGTGAACCCTATGTTATGCTATCTAACCAGTTCTGGCGTTCTACACGTTGATGCACCTGGATTCTAATGAATCCTGTAACTAATCTATATGTAATGCATTATAACTAAAAGGCTCCGACTTTCAGTACTCAGAGTTGCTCGTTTCCGAACATCGGCTGGGAGTATCGAATAGGATTATTCAAATGAGATCGCATATGCCTGCTCCATCATATAACCCCATGCTCACATCGAAAGCACCCTCTGTATCCGTAGTCTTTCTAGCATGCAAGATTATGTCCTTATCTTGTGTACTAATTTCTATATATTCACTTGCGAAGGTGAGGGCTTTATCTAGCATCTCCTTAGAGATAGAAGCATAGAAATCTACAATATCAAATTGTATAAATCTCGCTTTATTTTTATTCCTTGTGGCTTTAAACCAGTCAATGACTTCTATACAATTGGACCATTGTACTAACCTAGTAGCATTTCTGACTTTCGCATTGATTTTTCCTAAAATTTCTTTACTAATAATACCAATTTCTGATTTTTCTGGGTTAATAAGCCTACATTTAGAATTAGATAGGAAGTTCTTTTTATGGTCTTTAATAGTTATAAAGGCCTCTTTTTTTGGAAGGACCTCTATTTTTTTTTAATCAAATTAAAGTCTGGCGGCAATGATGCTAGCTTCTTTATTAATTTCGTTATAAACTTGTGGTCTAGCTTTAGTGTAATTATTAATAATGTTCTTATGTAGAAGTCGTGAGTATGTGCTGTTTTCTACAAGGTATTGGTTTTATCAGAAAAAAAGTGCCGTTTTTTTTGGAACTCTTCATGTATTTGATATCTTTTTCCAGTTTCTGTTAGACAGTGTTAAAAGACTTACGAAATTTTATTTTGTTCATGGGCTTCAGTAGGTCTGCTTCGAAGTCTTCCAGGCTTTTGATTTTTGGAGGGAATTTCTTTGATTAAATTCCATAAAATATGTTCTCTGTAGTAGCCTCTTCCATGTTGTAAAAGAAGGCTTTCCATCTCATATGCTTAATAAGGTCTGTAATTTTCTCCAAAAGTTTCTTAGAGTATAGTTCTCTGGATGATATAGATATGTTTTCCATCGAATAATCGATGTTGTAGGCGTCCATATTGAATTCTTCTGCGGGGCAGAGTGCTCAACCAATTTATGGCGATTTTTCAAAACAAGCTGTATGAGCTTTTAGGGAAAGATTGCGGTGTAAGGGAGGTAATTTATTAATAGTAATAGTATGACAACAAAAGAATGAATGAGACCTCGATATTATGCAAATAGAGGAATTCATCTGTAATATAATATGTGACAATTATTCGGTTGCCGTAATAAAACTCCGAGTTTCAGATGTCGGGGCGGAAATCTGCTCCGGCATCTCGTCAGTTAAGACAAACAAAAATGCTATGAAAATGAGCGTTAAACAAAGGGAAAGTACTATGTAAATGACCATTATTAAAACAAACAAAAGAGCTATTAGAATGACCGTTAAATAAAGGGAAAAAAACCCGAAGGGGAGAAAGTAAAAAAACGCTCATAGAATTCGCGTATGCGCTCATGTACATACATACACGTGCGCGCACGCACACCTACGTACATGTGCCTATGTGCATATGCTCACTCACGCTCGCGTGAAACACATACATGCATATCCGGACACACGCCTATATGTGCACATATATATGCAACCATACACATGTACACATGTACATATCCGCACACACGCACACACACACATGTACACATACCCATACGCGCACAATTATATTCATATACACGTCTAAAATACGCATATGCTATATATGCTCACTCACACACGCGTGAAACACACACACATATACACACACACCTATATGTATACATATATATGCAACCATATACATGTATACATATACATACCCGCACCCATGCACACAAACACATATATATACCCACACGAGCACAAATATGTTCATATACACGTCTATATACGCACATGCACAAAAATATGCAGGGTGTGTCAAGACTATTGAAAAGGTTGCAAGATGCAACGAAAATTTTAGGAAAATAAAAATAAGAAATAAGTGGAAATTTTACCAGTGAGTGTGTTAAATTTTTAGGCACAATAAGAAAATGACTCTCCCCAGACACAACAGTATATGCATGTATACATACGTATATGTATATACTTACATCTATACGTATATATACATACATACATACATACATACATATATATATATATATATATATATATATATATATATATATATATATATATATATATATATATATATATATATGTATGTGTGTGTGTGTGTGTGTGTGCATATGTGGGCACAGGACGTCACGAAATGTGTACTACAAAAATGTACGAAGCACGAGTATATGGAACATGAACTATTCTTTGGAACAACGAAAGTCACAAATTGAAAACAAAACAAACAACATAAAGAACGACCCTTCATCAGTTGTTGGCTGTTTTTCTAGGCTCATATTTCGAGCATTTAACAACAATATACGCTTTCGATAAAACAGTTGCTCCCGCAAAACAAATTAAATAAAATTTGGGATTTTGCGGAGGGTCAAAATTGGTAACACAAACAGGACACTGAAAACAAACAGGAAGGGCTGCCAAGCCTAAACGAGGTTGAGGTGGCGAACGTGTAAATCAAGCTATGACAGGGGACAAACAAGAACATGTCTTCTTTGTTCCAGCTACAACGGAGAGAAAGAAAGATGGCCGATGGTCACGTGGGAGCCAAGTGAGCAAGGGAGGAGGAGTGAGTGAGAGAAAGTGACAGGGTAATAGGATAGAATAGTGGGAGCAGATGAGGTAAAAGAATAAGAGAGAGAGAAAAAGAGAGAAAAATGAGAGAGTGAAAAGATCGTATGGAGTGCGCATCGGAATTATTAAAATAAAACTTACATGGAAGAGGATGCGTGGCGTTCAATCATATATATATATATATATTATGCATATATACATACGTATATATACATACATCTATACATATATACATATATATATATATATATATATATATATATATATATATATATATATATATATATATATATATATATATATATATATATATATATATATATATATATATATATATATGTATGTATGTATGTATGTATATATATGTAAGGGACGACCGTGCGAACTCAAAAGGAGAAATGGTGACGAATGGAAGAACAGAGGACTCCTTTTATTTACACGTGTCACACGGTCGAACATACAAATATATATATCAATGGATGATATACATGATATGTTATGCGACGATAACATAGATGACCAGTAATGAAAGACCACAACCGTATTAGATGAATAACAGATATATTTATTGTAGCGTTAAAGATGTATGTCTGTGTGAGAGTGTGAATGCGACATATAAGAACATAATCAAAGACAGGCCGTCATACAAAGAAAAGTGTGTATGCGAGTGATACATGTGTGTATGAGTGTTTACAGCAGATAGAAAGAGAGTCAATAACACGTGAGCAATTATACCAGATCGTTAGTACACTATAGGAAAAGTTCTGTATGTGAAAGTGAGGAGAGGCTGAGTGCGGCAGTGCTGATCACTAGTTGTGATGTCGTGGCAACGATACCGGGCCGTGATTCTTGTTATACAGATGTTCATCGCTGGCTGAGAATTTCTTGTCTGTTTAAGAACTCTTGTCTGTTTATTTACCGTGGTGAAGCTGAGTCACCTAACAGAATCGAAGAGAGAGATGTGCCGCGGAGTTTGGTGTGGTGTACATAGTAAATCGTGTTGACGCTGGTAGCGTAGAGGCTGCTTGGTAGGTGCTGGTTAGTAGTCGTAGAATCGTGTTGGTCATGATGATGATGCTGGATAGTAGTAGTAGACTCTTGTTGCTGATGTGGCGACGGCGGAGGTCATCGTGGCTGGACGAAGCTGCTGAAGTGGTCGCTGGCTGCTGCTGCTGTCGTGTGGTACACGGAACAGTTCTCAAAGAGAAACTGGACCGAGACAAATTATTGGGTATGAGTTGATCTATATATAGCGTTAAGAGGGCTCCAAATGCCTTTAGAATTTTACTCTATCACGTGACCTTATTAGGGGCCGTGATTGGTCAGTTTGCGTTCTGGCGGGAAAGGTTCGAAGAAGTTGCCGATTCGAATAATTATCAGTCACGTGATGGACAAGGAATGGGTTCTCTACTACGCTCGCATTTATTTATATTTAAATGAGAAGATTGTATGTAATGGCGATAGTAGTTTGTATCTAATGGCGATAGGTAGTTTCACTACATATATATATATGCATATGTGGGCAGAGGACGTCACGAAACAGGTACAACAAAAAAGTACGAAGCATGAGTACATGGAACATGAACTGTTCTTTCGAACAACGAAAGACACAAATGGAAAACAAAACAAACATAAAGAACGAACTTTCATCAGTTGTTGGCTGTTTTTCTACTCTCGTATTTCGGGCATTAAATAACAATATACGCTTTCGATATATATATATATATACACAAGCAACAAAACGTATAATGAATGCACAGACGAGTGGAAAAACGTATACTGAGTGCAGAAATGGACGGAAAACAAAAGCAGAAGGTACCTAATTCTTCGTCAGTTATCAACCAGATGGTATTACTAAGTTTCGCACTATATGTGTGTGTGTGTGTGTGCGGGTGCATGTGCGTGTGTGTATGTGTGTGTGTTTACGGAGAGAGAGAGAGAGAGAGAGAGAGAGAGTTTCATTAAAGCTGAAGAAGTTTAAGAAACCACTATTCTAAGTTTTAAGTTTCATATAATCGATCTTCCGTCTGAGGTGAATGAGTAAAAGTCAATCACTTGAAACTCACAGTAATAGTTTCTTGTTGTTTTTTCTTCATCTTCCATAAATTAATTTTAATAGATAGATAGATAGATAGATAGATAGATAGATAACTATTGGTTCAGTGGAAATTGCGTTGCGATTCGCTATTATAAAGAACATCTTATTGCAATTAGAAATAAGTCACTGGTACGTTTATTTTATCAACGCCGCCTCCCACCAGGATTTTGAACTCGGAACATAAAAGACCGTAATTAAATACCGCAAAATATTTTATCCGGTTCTTCCAATTCCTACTCCTAACTTAGAGAAAGCATGTAAAAGAATGAGAAAAAGGAAAATATTGATAGAGAAGATATATAACGCTAGATTAAAAAGTGTGTGTGCGTGCGCGCTTTCGTTTGTGTGTCCCTGTGTATGTGAGTGAGTGAGAGAGAGTGTGTGCAACAAGATAGGAAGAGTATCTTTGACAATAGTAATAGTGAAAATGCGCGCGCGAACACGCGCACACATACACACACACAGATACACACACGTATATAGATACACATACGCAGTGATATATCTCTACGTATTCGTTCTTACTCTCCTTTGTTATTCTCCTAAATTGTTTATCAGTTTATCAGAACATACACCAATACACACACTCAAACACATAAATGTATGTTCGTACGCGCTCATATAAAATGATAAACAATTTATGAGAATTAGAAATAGAGATTATAAGAATGAAGGGCAAAGAGAAAGTATTCAGAGTGGAAGAAAACACTGAGAGAGAGAGAGAGAGAGAGAGAGAGAGAGAGAGAGAGCGAGAGAGAGGGAGAGAGAGGGGGTGGGTGGGGGTGGGGAGAGAGAGTTTTAATAAATTTGAGCGTGGAGATGTAGTAAGAGAGAATGAGAGAAAAAAAAAGCGAGGAAAATAGATACACAAATAAACTATGAAGCAGAAGACGGTTATAAAAATGTATAAGAGAGAGAGAGAGAGAGAGAGAGGGAGAGAGAGAGAGAGAAAGACAGTGTGAGAGAGGAGTGGGTCGTAATCTATGAAGTGTGGCAGGAAAAAGAAAGAGAAAGAGATGATATGTGTTGTATGAAGGATGGAAGAACGAGAGGAGAAGAAGACTGTAATATGTGTACCATGGAGGAGGAAAGAGAGAGAGAGAGAGGAACGAGAAAAAGATTGTAATATGTGTAATGTAAATAAGAAGGAAAAAGGGAAAGAAGAGAAAGATAGAAAGTGAAAGATGTAATGGGAGGAGGTGCAGCTAAAAATTCGGATAGTTTCCAAGAGAGGTAATTATTGCAAACGTCACCGTTTGTAGAGTCTCGTGCCTCGTTTTCATTGGCAAGGTCACACGTGCAAAGGTCAGCTGGTGTAGCAGAATGCTGTTGGTGGGGAGAAACGAAACAGCCTTAATGGTGTGTGTGTGTGTAATACCATTATTATTTATTTATTTATTTATTTATTATTACTATTTCTACTAATTATTATTGATGATATTGTTGTTGTTTAGTGCGTGATCGTAATTTGTGGATATTGTGTTATTTATTTATTTGGGTCTTTTTTTTTTAATGGATCGCTCTCTATTCATCCACCCTTTTTATATCTGAAGCGGGGATTTGGAGACGGGGTTGCAAGTATATACATCACATTGCATGACAGAATAAATGACAATGCAATCACACACGCACACGCACACGCACACGCACGCACAAATATATATGTAATGTTGTCCTTGTGTATCGAAAATATTGCTGCCGTTCTCCGCATCTCAACGCCTTCGTTTTTATAAAACAGACGCAAACTGTCAAAAACTTCGAGTTAAACATAGCATAATACAATAGCCACATTCCGAGAGACCTTCTCTATATCTGTCAACAGTGACATCTCTTCACTGCGACAACCACAGGTGGTCGGATACACACACACACACACACACACACACACACACACACACGCGCACGCGCGCGCGCATGTCCTTGTTGCATCCTTTAGCCCTCGGTGAACGCTGTTCGAATAGGCTTATGATCAAGGGCATTCCTTCCGTTGATCCATGACCTTCTTGCCTTTTTTATGGCTCTCTCTTACTGTTATACTATGCGTGTACACACACACACACACACACACACACACACACATATATATGCATGCTTGTATGTAGATTAATATAGCGATTTCCATAGTTAAAATCCCATCATTATCATCATTGTCGTCAATTTCATCACCGTTATCATTAGCATCATCATCATCATCATCCGCATAATCACCACCATCATCACCATCATCGATATTATATTAATGTGCCGATGGATGGATGGTGAAAGCTGCTCTTGTTTGCAAACGTTTATTATTAATCCTTGTGTTCTCTGGATCACTTGTTGCTGCGAATGATCCAGGGATATGCGAAGACATTCTACTACTACTACTACTACTACTACTACTACTACTACTACTACTACTACTACTAGTGGTGGTGGTAGTGGTGGCGGTGGTGGTGGTGAGGGTGGTGAGGGTGGTGTTGATTATGTGATTGTCAAGGTTGGTTAATTTCTGTGGCTTTGTTTATACTGTCTGCCGACAGCTGTTGTTTTCTGAGTCAAAGCAGCCAAAATTTTAACCAACACAACAGACAGATGCATAACAAAACGAAGCATGGAACATATAAACCAATAATTTTAAACTTTGTTTATTTACTACTAGATACTAATGTTGTTGTTGACTTTCCGAGTTCAAATCTCAACGAGGTTCGACTTTTGCCTTTAATCTTCTGGGAGTCGATAAGGTAAAAATAACAATAACCAGACAGACAGACACTAGAGTCTATCTAAATCAATCGTACCTCCTCCAACCCACCACTATCAGTAAAAATATTAAAAAAATTGAATGAGTGACATTGTGGTCAATGTGATTATAAGTTGTTAATGAATGAAATTCTTATTGTCATTCTTCCTTATTTTCTGAGTTCAAATTTGGATGCGATCGATCTTTAGTTTTCATCTATTCAGTGATTGATAAAACAAATAAGTGTTTATTTACTTCGATTTATATCCTTATTCTTTCTAGCAAGCTCTCTCCCCGTATCCCAGTTACATATTGGTGACTTTCAGCCAAAGTGAGAAACCTTTATAATTCCAACTACGGTCGTCTTTACCCAGTAATCTTTCCAAGGGATCGAGTTTATGCGGTCCTTGGAAATCGGTCTATTACCATTTAAGAGCAGTGGAATGACAATTGGTACAGCGTCAAACTAAATATTTTGCATTCAGTTTGGTCGCTCGCCAATCGGCGTTCGAACCTCACCTAATATACACTGACGTTGTTGTCTTTTATTTATGTCCTCAAATCGATTCCATTGAGTCTATATTTCTAAATTATGAACTTATGACAATGAAATCAAATCATTATATTATTATTGTTGTTATGATTACGTTACTAATAAAAATATTTCTTTTTCATCGCTATCGTTATCATTGTTGTTGTTGTTGTTGCTGCTGCTGTGTGCGTGAGAGAAGGTAAGCTGCATGTCGGACGAACTGTCTTTCAACATATTTCGTTTCGTCTCTTCTTCTTCTACCCCATGTTTCTGCGTTCGATCTGAAGAAAAGAATCATGTTATTTACGATGACATAACACAGTTACATACGCACGAATCGTTGATGAATGATATGGAAGGAGACAAGTCACATAACCATTAGCAGCCTCACCCGACATTTCACCATCACCACCACCACCACCACCACCACCACGATGATGATGATCATCATCATCACAGCTATCGATCTTCTAACATGTTTTAAAATTTTGTAAGATGATTGTTGGGGTTCCCGTATTGCTTAGCCCTAAGCCAACGCCGTTTGAGCAGGCTTATAATCAAAAGAATTCAATCCGGAGCCATCTCACCTTTTTATGGCTCTCTACGACATACTTTATCCAGTGTATTATTCCTGACCTTCTTAAATAGTAGTATGAGATTTAAGGGAGATTTGGTTGCTATTTCTAACAGAAAGACAATGTTCCTTCGGTGACAGACGATATCGAGACGTGTCATTGGGTGTGTGTGTGTCGGAGGAGGAGGAAGCATTAGGATGGGTTAACTAATTAATTAATTAATTAATAGCTAATTAAGTGTTACTATTAACAATTAAGAATGCTCGACCCGCCAGAAATACCAGTCAAATCACCCTCATACCACCATATCTGACGTCTTACCAGAAGTAAACATTTGATAGTGCAGTAACCATGCATTTCTTGCATGACGACACAGAAAGATGGGCTGGTCACGGTTGGAACACTTTTGGTCATAGGTCAGCTCAGGATTGTGTACTGACTGATCTGGGGTAGTGACAGCAACATTTTTTTTTTCCAATTATCATCCCAATCAACAACAGTGCGACTACCACCACCACCACCACCACCACTACTACTACTACTACTACTACTACTACTACTACTACTACTACTACTACTACTACTACTACTGTTTCGCAATTGACACTGCTCCCATCACCAACATTATCAACAGGAAGTTGCTTCTAAGTGGTTGCATGAAGATTGCTAGAAGTAGCAGTTAAATTCCCTTGAAAACCACACACGACAGTTAAACGCGCAAAAAGAAAAAAAAAAAAGATGCCAGCAAGGATGGATGGTCATATCGGATAATATCGTTCCATTGTCTGTATAACACTGCTAGTGGGGTGGGTGGAAACAAGCTGACATGAGGATCACGTTTGGAGCGTCTTTGGTTATTGGCATTGTTATTGTTACTTAACAATTTACCAATGCCAATATCACTGATCATCGACGTTCATCACCACAGCCACCACCTCTAACAACAACAGCATCACCATCGCCACCACCAATAACAACACCACTACCAATTACTACAACAACAACAACAACAACAACAACAGCAATAACAAATGCGCGCTAACAATCAATCGAACTCCCCCGCATCTCCGCACGCGCACACATTTATGATGTTTGTTTATTTCTTCTTCTTCTTCTTCTTCTTCTTCTTCTTCTTCTTCTTCTTCTTCTTCTTATTATTATTATTATTATTATTATTATTATTATTATTATAATTATTCTACTTCTTATTGCTGTTATTTGGGTGGGGGCCAGGTAATGTTTGAAGTATAGTTGAAGGTGATAAATAATGTAAGTTCGAGAAAATACAGAGACACACACACACATATATATATATACGTGCATTCATG
>NC_142934.1:27140146-27155146 GCF_046866305.1 Octopus bimaculoides
CTGGTGGTCCTCAAATATAGTACTGGGGTCCGTGAACATGTTAAGCTGACACACCTTTCAATATCCTGGGATCCGTGGGAAAACTCACTTAAATAAAAGGAATCCTTGATAGTGAAAAGTTTGGGAACCACTGTACTAGACTTTTAAAAAAGTACTGGGGTCGATTTGTTCGACTATAGCCTTCAAGTCTGTGTTCCAGCATGACAGCAGTTCACTGGCTGAAACAAATAAGAGATAAAAGATAGGAATAAATACTTCGGGTGTATAACGAAAACATTTTTTTTTCTGTGCAAAGCGATTCGGATAGATCTCAAAAAAAAAAAAAAAGTAGTGGAGTTAACAGATATAGAGAAATTATAATGATACTAGAGTGTTATCCGTCATATAATGGGTAACTTCGGAAGTATACTTTTGCCACCCAGTAAATATGGTATACACAGTGCCGGATTTACCATTGTGTTTAGGTGTGCTTAAAAGGCCCCTGGTCAACGGGGCCCTGTCCAAGTAAGGGGCCCCATAACTTAACTAGCACAGGGCCTCATTTGTCCTAAATCCGGCACTAGGTATATATACAATAATTATAATTTAACTTTTATGAAATTTCTTGCTACTTATATAAAATGCGATTTACGACCACAAAATATACGAAAATAAATAAATAAATGAATAGATAAATAACAAAAATCGATTTTCGGACGTTAGACAGCTGTACGTACGATAACTATGGCAGCATCTAGCAACGCAGGCCTTCCTCAGACCCAGGCATCCACTGCCTGCCACTGTGTCTCACTCAGTCGCTTTCAAGCATCAGTTGCGTTTGAATGAAGTGTTGAAAAATACAAATCTGATACACGACCAGATCGGCTTACGACCTGTCAGTCGGAACCGAACTTGGTCGTAAGTCGAGGTGAAGGTGTTTTTAATAACAGTTTGTCTCAGCCCCGCACAACTTAAGGTTTCGACAAGAAGGACACGTTCTACGTGCCCACAAAGCTTTCAAGTGAAGCCGAGCCAAACTTATTTTATCTTTATCTTTTACTTATGCCAGTCATTAACCTACGGCCGTGCTGGGGCACCGCCTTGAAGAATTTTAGCCGAAGAAATCAAAGCCCATACTTTATCTTTTTTTTGTAAGTGTAAGCCTTATCTATCGATCTTTTTTTTTCCGAAATGTTAGTTTACTGGGACGTAAACACACCAGCGTCGGTTGTCAAGCGGTAGTGGGACACGCTCTGTCTCTCTCTCGCGCGCGCACAACCACACACACACACACTCACACACACACACACACACACACACACGACGGTCTTTATTCTGTCTATGAAATCCACTTACAAGGCTTTGGTCGGCCCGAGGCTATAGAAGACGACACTTGCCCAAGGTACCACGCTGTAGGACTGAATCTGGAACCATGTAATCGGGAAGCAAACTTGGATCATTTTGGTTTGACGGGCAACATTTTTCATTTATGTTTTATGTAGTGTTTTTGGTACCGAAACACTTTCAAACTTCAAATACTTGTATATTTTGTGTTATAGAACAGATAAAAAATTTTGTATTCGAAGTTATTTCACGTAAAAAATTGTCGTATTTCGGTAATTTCAACCAATCACTGACGTCTATTGAGGTGAAAACAATTACGGCGTGGAATGTAAACAACGGTGTCATGGGATCTTTTCCCTTGAATAAAATTAGTGCCGTTGTTTTGTCAACAACAACTATTCGTTGTCAACAACTATCAACGGTATATATTTCGTTTGTCACTGTTATTTATGACATCGTTCGTGCGTTTGTACTGGTTTTAGCTTTAGGGTTTTAGGGTTAGGGCTAGGGTTCGGGTTTTAGAGTTAGGGTTAGTTTTAGGATTACGGTTAAGGTTATGATTATTTTTGCCATAACCTCACTCATAACCTTAACCCTAACCCTAAAACCCTATAACTCAACCATAACCCTAACCCTAACCCCAAACCCTAACCCTAAAACCCTAACCCGAACTCTAAAACCCGAACCCTAACCCTAAAACCCTAAACCCTTACTAGGGAATAATGATATAATTAAACAGGGAATAACACACTTGACACCGAACAGCACTAACTGTATTCAGCTGAATAGACGTCAGTGATTGGTTGAAATTACAGAAATACGACAACTTTAACATGAAATAACTTGCGATGTACAATGTTTTGTTAAGAAGGCTAAGAGAAAAAGATGTTTTATATGACACATTCTACCAGTGTCCCAAGTTTGAAAGTGTTTCGTTAAGAAAACAAGTGTTGCCCGTCAAACCAAAAAGACCCGCAAACTTATCATATAGACAATCCTGAGCCTATATATAAATACATTATATATTCTATATATTCGCTGAGAAGAAATACTGCATATCACGTATAATACACACACACACACACACACACACACACACACACACACACACACACACAAACACACATATATATATATATATATATCTTCGAAACGTCTAGCTAGAATAGAGGCAGCTGATGAAGGAATAATTCCAAGTGGCTATCTGTTTTCCAATGTGTTCGTTCCGTTGTCTGCAGTTCATTTTTCTAACGTCCTGTACCCTGATATGCATCTATATACACCTGCAGATGTAAGTATGTACACATATGTGTGTATACATGCATATATATTCTTTGTATTATTATTATTATTATTATTATTATTATTATTATTATTATTATATATATATATATATATATATATATATATATATATCACGTTGGATTACATTTTGAAATGTCTGTTGGTTTCAGCTGTATTATTATTGTTCACTGTTATACTTTTTCATTATGCTATTGCATCCATTGTAAACAATTCGCCCCATACAGTATATCTTTTAAGTGTATTCATACAACTAATTACCGTTTCCAAGATAGTCTTGTCGAAACCTCGATATTTCCGTCAACTTTTTTCAAATAAATTTAACTATACTTTAAGCATTGCGTTCTTCATTCATATAATATTTAAGCTTTTTTAAAAAAAACATACTCACATACACACACATACATCCATACACATACACACATATGTAGAGGGGGACATACAGAAAGAGAGAGAGGGGGGAGAAAGAGAACTTTTATGCAGTATTTCTGCTCATTCCCCTTGGAAAGTTTAAAATCATATATCCGTACATTGAGAGAAACGATACCTTCATTAATTCTAATCGTTAATTCTAATCTTGCTTTCTGTCATTATTTGCACACACATAAAGGCGGCGAGGTGGCAGAAACGTTAGCACGCCGGGCGAAATGCTTAGCGGTATTTCGTCTCTCTTTACGTTCTGAGTTCAAATTCCGGCGAGGTCGACTTTGCCTGCCATCCTTTCGGGATCGATAAATTAAGTACCAGTTGCGTACTGGTGTCGATCTAATCGACTGCCTCCCCCTTGCCCCAAGATTTCGGGCCTAGTGCCTAGAGTAGAAAAGAATCGTTAGCACGCCGGACGAAATGCTTAGCGGTATTTCGCCCGTCGTTATGTTCTGAGTTCAAATTCCGCCGAGGTCGACTTTGCTTTTCACCCTTTTGAGGCCGATAAAATAACTACCAGTTGAACACTGGGTCGATGTAATTGACTCACCCCCTCCCACTAGCTGCCCTTGTGGCAAAAATTTGAAATAAATAATTACACACACACACACAAACACAAACACACACACACAATGTATGATAAGTTTTGATATTGCACTCGGGTATTATAAAGATAATACATACATACATACATACATACATACATGCAGACAGACAGACAGACAAACAGGCAGACAGGCAGGCAGATAAACAGACAGACAGACAGATGAGACGGACAGACAAATGAGAGGGACAGACAAATGAGACGGATGAGACGCCAAACAAGCAGATGAGACAGACAGTCGAGACAGAAAGACAGACAAGGCAGACAGACAGACAGACAGACAGACAAACAGACAGACAGACAGACAGACAGACAGACAGACAGACAGGCAGATAGATAGATAGATAGATAGATAGATAGATAGATAGATAGTAATTTAGTAGAAAGTGGGTTATACATCTTTAGATTGTATACCTGACTTTCTACTATAAAATTAAAGAAATAGACGGAACGCTGAACTCCAGACTAAACAACTCAAACAACATTTATTTACTTGGTAAAACATACATATCTTTAGTTATACATCTTTAGAGGTGAGAATAACGAGCTGTCGAGTATAAGACCGAAAGATGTAGAGACAGCTTTAAACACACGTCCATGCTCAATCGCTGGCCAGCGAGAAAGAGAATGAATTGAGCAGGAAACGCTTGCTTTATTAATTCTACGCATGCGCAGGCGTTACTACAGAGCTCCCTCGCCAGAGCGGAAACGCACGATAAATAAAATCTGTTAGAACGCCTGAGGCAGGATGGCCACTGAAAACCACCCACAAGATGTGGTACAAACACACACAAAGAAATGAAATGTACACTTGTGAAATACATGCATGCAACGTATAAATGAAATGACAATGACAAAACAACCGTGATGACAACTGTCCAGGAAACTGGAATCACGCGATGTAAAAGTCTGAGAGTTTGTTTTCCCTGAAAGGAAAGAATATGTATGAGTGCACAAGTGTGTGTGTGAGAAAAAACACAGAACATGCAATGTATAAATGAAATGACAATGACAAAACAACCGTGATGACAACTGTCCAGGAAACTGGAATCACGCGATGTAAAAGTCTTGAATGTTTGTTTTCCCTGAAAGGAAAGAAAATGTATGAGTGCACAAGTGTGTGTGTGAGAAAAAACGCAGAACAAGTGAAAGTGTCTGTAGTATAGACTGCGAAAAAAATCCCAAAACACCGAGATAGAGTGCATTGATGAAGACGTCGGCGCAGGAACTACTATAGCTGTGTTCTGTATGTGTGGTGGTAATGATTCAGTTGAAACTTGGCGACGTCGGGGGGAAAGCTTGTAATTGATAGTAGTAATTGTTGTCGTCACGGTGGTAATCTTGGTTGGCGCACGACGCTGGTGGCGAAAAGCTGTTTGGTGATGAGTGTTTGAAGAGGTACGCTTTTACAGAACGATCGACAGACACAATTTCTGTACGACCATTAGCGAAAACCTCGAAGAAAAATTTTCTTAACCCAAGATGAAAGAACGACCGTGCGAAATGAATAACAAGAGTTATTGTGTGGCATAAAAGATGTGTGTGTAATGTGAGAGTGTGAAATGCGACATATAAGAACATGAAAAGCAGGCTGTAATTCTTGTCTGTTTTTCGTGAGTGGAAAAAATCCACTCTAACAGAGACGAGAATAAAAACCGCGCTTGTTGAGTCGTGTTGACTATGTTTGGAGATGTTGGTAATGAGTCAGTCTCCATGGCCGTATTTGTTCTTTAGTCGAGGTTCACCAGTTATAAGCTGGTAATCCGTAGTTCATGCTGCGTTTTTTCTTCGTCGGGGGTCACCACTTTAGTAGAAAGTGGGTTATACATCTTTAGATTGTATACCTGACTTTCTACTATAAAATTAAAGAAATAGACGGAACGCTGAACTCCAGACTAAACAACTCAAACAACATTTATTTACATGGTAAAACATACATATCTTTAGTTATACATCTTTAGAGGTGAGAATAACGAGCTGTCGAGTATAAAACCGAAAGATGTAGAGACAGCTTTAAACACACGTCCATGCTCAATCGCTGGCCAGCGAGAAAGAGAATGAATTGAGCGGGAAACGCTTGCTTTATTAATCACACAGCGTCCCAATCACACAGCTGGGTTCAGTCCCACTGCGTGGCACCTTGGGCAAAGGCTTGTGAGTGGATTTGGTAGACGGAAATTGAAAGAAGCTTGTCATGTGTGTGTGTGTGTGTGTATGTGTGCGTGTTTGTGTGTGTGTGTGTGTTTGTCCACCATCACTTGACAACCAATGCTGGTGTATTTACGTTCCTGTAACTTGGCGGTTCGGCAAAAATAAGTACTTGGCTTACAAAGAATAAGTTCTGGGGTCGATTTGTTCAACTAAAGGCGGTTCTCCAGCATGGCCACAGTCAAATGACTGAAACAAGTAAAAGAATAAAAGAATACGTGCATTGTTGTGTGTGTGTGTGTAAAGACGAAGGATCTAGTCTTTCTCATTCGCAAAATGACCCCCCCCCCCACCCGCCGCCCTTAATTTTGCTCAGATTGCTTTGACGAATGATTGGAGAACTCACAACTCAATGCGGTGCTATATTTCTTTATTGGAAACTGAAACTTCTCAAATCGTTATTCCGAGCACCTCGTTACAGATCATATCTGTATGAAAAATCTGAAAAATGTGCATATGGGAATATAAAATAATTTATATTTTTGTGTATGCAAAGGAGATATATCTGGATTTTTTAGTAATCTATAAATTCTTTTTTAAACAGAAGTAATATTATCAATATTGTACTAATATACCTAGAATTATGCATCTAAGGGTACATAATTAAAAAGTAAGTATTCTGAAGTGTGCCTACAGCAGTCCTAACATCTCGTATACATTATTTAATCCATAAATGCCGTGGAATAAAATGAATAATTTATTTCTCGCTTAAGTAAAGCTTACAGCATGATTTTCAGTGAAAGCTGCCGTGTGCAAACAGGGAATAATGACCGACAACTGACAATTCAATTCTAACAACCATCGGACCGGTTTCTTTTAGAAACCAGATATGTTCGCAAATATTCTAGGCATAAAGTTATTATCTGATTGAACAGTTTGCATAGTATAATTAAGTGTATAGGGAGATGATTACAGTTAGGGGTACAATTAGCTAGGGCCAATTTAATTACTGATATTGATGTTGTATAACAAGAATAGTCCAACTTACTCAAATTTCTGTTTAAAATTTTAACATAATGGATCTTTTTTAAAACGGGGGCCACATTTTTCATTAACGAAACACTTTGAAACTTGGAACACTGGTAGAATGTGTCATATAAAACATCTTTTTCTCTTAGTCTTCTTAAAAAAAAAAAGAAATCCCTAAGTTATTCCATGTTAAAGTTGTCGTATTTCTGTAATTTCAACCAATCACTGACGTCCATTCAGCCGATATACATTAAGTGCCGACTACATAAACAAACGATTCTGAAACAATTCTATCGGCGATAGGGTTAGGGTTAGGGTAAAACAGCAAATTTAAAAAGAAAAAAGCAAATAAAACGAAGAAAAAAAAAAGAAAATGAAAAAAGCAAATTTAAAATGAAAAAAGCAAATAAAACGAAGCTATGGCTTAATCAGCCAAAGGAGTAAATATAAACAACTGAATACTTGTCAGTGATTGGTTGAAATTATCGAAATAAGACAATTTTTTACATGAAATAAATTCGAATACAAAAATATTTTTCTGTTCTATAACACAAAATAGATAAGTATACGAAGTTTGAAAGTCTTTCCGTACCAAAAACACTACGTAAAACATTAATGAAAAATGTGGCCCCCGTTTTAAAAAAGATCCAAGATAATTTATGATATGATTGGAAAATGGAAGAGATTTGATTTAGGAAGACTCCTTGCTAAATTAGTTGGCACTTGTGAGGTGTAGGATAGATTATATAAAATATCTCTCGGTTTATTTTTTATAGTTGGTAACATAAATAATAGTTGTGTATTTCACTTTAACTGCAAAGTCTACGAAGAACCTAATTACGATATTGAGAAGCATGAATGTAAGTAATCACACCAGAGAATAATAAAGTTATATGTTTATTAATATTTGGAATTAAATTTTATAGAATATAAGGGATTAAAATTGTTTATATAAATCAACCTGATCGCTTATTGTATATAGTGCATTACATCATTAGTTCATTTACCTGAACTCACTCTCTCTCTCTCTCTCTCTCTCTCTTACACACACACACACACACACACACACACACATGCTTATAATGAATCAAAATGAAACGACACCTATTTCCTAATTCAGATACTCGAGTCAGGTTTTAAATTTTATAGTCAACAAGCTCAAAGAAATTCTTTGGTTCACTTCATGCTTTAATAATAGACAAACTGATAATTTCCTGATCATTGCCTGAGATCTGCCCTCGTCCACTAAGTTCGTTCTCCAGTTTCATATTAGCGTCTCTGAGTTTCACACGCGCGCGCACGTGTGAAAGAGAGATAAGTCTATTGAATTCTCATATAGAAAGTTTTCCGCAGATGTTCTGGGTTATTCGGATTACCGATATCACTACCGTTTTATTTTAGTAAATCTCCTTGCCTACGTGTTATGCCTACGAAATATTATAATACAAAATTTGTACATACAAATAGTTCGTCTTTTGACCAGTCAAATTACGATTTTTCTAAACATACATAATCCTAGTTACAATCATTATGTATAGAACGTTATATATCTCAATTTTCGAATGACAAAAAAGAACAGGTGTTACGTAATCACTTAGATTATAAGAAACATTACACGCGGTGCTGAGTGCTCATGCCTTATGTCAGGGGTTCCGCGGAGCATTTTAATTCAAGCGTATGTTTATTGCGGAAAATATTTTAATACGCGTCTATGTACACACACACACACACACACGCACACACACACACACACACACACACACACACACACACACACACACACACGCACACATTACACAACCAAAAGAGCTACTAATAGTTTCATGATACTATAACTAGGCATATTTTATAAAATACACCATGTATCTCCGAGCAAATCTTTCAGGCTCTGTTTATGTATAAACAGAAAAGCATGCAACTGCTAATAACTCTTTCGATTGTGTATTAAATTGATATTTATCTCCCACTAGATGGAGTTACTTATTTGTTGATTCTACCCGTAATGTTTGCTTGTTTGTGTGTGTGTGTGTGTGTGTGTGTGTGTAATTCAGCTTCCTATCTTTTAGCACTCGTGAAAACGGCCCCAAGGTACTTGTACTTCTGCTCCTACATCAGAGAAATCTACGCACATAGGGAGTGCATGACACAGGCCTCGTTGAGAGGGCGAGTGTTTCAGTCTTTGCGGCACTGATTTTAATCCTACCGAGCAACACACAATAGCAAACCTATCAAGTGCAAGTTGAAGATAATCTTCCGACAAGTTGAGTAGTACAATGGGATCTTTGGGGTTTGACGGGCAACATTTTTTATGTAGTGTTTTTGGTACCGAAACACTTTCAAACTTCGTATACTTGTATATTTTGTGGTATAGAACAGATAAAAAATTTTGTATTCGAAGTTATTTCACGTTAAAAATTGTCTTATTTCGATAATTTCAACTAATCACTGACGTCTATTCAGTTGAAAACAGTTAGCGCTGTAACGGTGTATATGGTATTAATCCCCGTTAGTTCTGACATTTCCGATTAACTAGACTGTTCGGAAACAAAGGGGAAAAAGCCATCAAAATACTTGAATATTGCCTGCACTTGTTATTGGAGCTGGCAGAATTATTAATGCACGTCCAAGTGCTTCATTTCTTAGAAATAGCAGCCAAATCTTCTTTAAATCAAACTCTAGTTTAGGGTTAGGGTTCGGGTTTTAGAATTAGGGTTGGGGTTATGAGTGAAGTTATGGCAAAAATAATCATAACCCTAACCGTAACCCTAAAACTAACCCTAACTCTAGAATCCGAACTCTAAAATTGTTACACACACAGATACGCACAGCGTAATTTATTATATAAACAATATATGCGTATAAATTACGATTAAACCGGATGAAATATGTCACAGGGAATAACATTTTTATGACCGGCCAGCGGTAACTGTATTCAGCTGAATAGACGTCAGTGATTGGTTGCAATTACAGAAATACGACAACTTTAACATGAAATAACTTGCGATGTACAAAATTTTGTTAAGAAGGTTAAGAGAAGAAGTTGTTTTATATAACACATTCTATCAGTGTCCCAAGTTTGAAAGTGTTTCGTTAAGAAAACAAATGTTGCCCGTCAAACCCCAAAGATCCGTACAATGTCATCTACAAATTCCAGCCTACTGATATTATACCCACCGGTCTCGATACCACTTCCAGCCCGGCTGTGCATGTCAATCCTGTCCATGAATATTATGAACAGGATAGGTGACAGTACGCACTCTTGGCGGAGTCCGACGCCCATGTTGAATGGTTTCGACTTACATAAATACTAGGACTTTCACATAAAGACTTCAAGGCAACAAAACATTGCTTATCGATTCCGTACTCCTGCAGACCCATCCACAACAAGTCCCGTGAAACACGGTCGTATGCCTTTTCGTGGTCTATGGAGCAAGCATACAGCTCTTGAAATTACTTCCACTACTTCTCGAAAACTTACTGCCGTGTATTTGGTCGGCTATGCTGCAACCGGGACGAAAAAGCACACTGCAACCAGGACGAAAAGCTCGCTTGGATTCAATGATATCCTCACATCTCTTAACCAGACACCCAGCATAGACTTTACTGAGGAGGCTTGACTAGAAGATTCCTTTATAATTAGAGCGATCTTTCTGGTCATTCCTGAGTGTCACTACGTAAGTGTCTTTCCAGAGATCCTTGTCACCTGGCACACACAAGTCAACCAGAAAGTTTCTTCTCTATTTTAATGCCTTTAACATTTTAGGCCGAATTTCATCCTCTCCAGGAGCCTTGCCAGATTTGAGCTCTTTACTTGCTTTTGTGAGCTCGAGTGATGGAAGGCAAGAGGCTGAATTAAATAAAGAATTGCAGGAGCTGGTGCAATAATGTTCCAGCTTCAACATTTGGTCATCAGATAAAGGAAAATAGAGGTAAAAGCCAAACTAGCTATCTTCATTTCGGTGTTCATACCTGCCCTTACCTATGATTACGAATCTTGAGTAATGACCAGATATAAGCGACCGAGATGGTGATCCTCCAAAGGGTAAAGTTACTTTGAAGTAAAGTTACTTGATAGAGTTCACAGCTCGGAGATCAGAGAGGTGCTACAGGCAGAGCAGCTGCTTCTCTGAATTTAGAGATCATAGCATCGATACTACGGACAGGGGGTAAGAATATCTCGGGGAAACAGTCTTTGGATAAGTTTTACGGGCAAAACCAGCCTGCAGGAGACCCAGAGATAGTCCATGAGCAAGAGGGTTGGACAATATCCATGACCTCGGTTGGTCTTGCCGGATCAATTGGAGCTAGTTGCTTCTTACAGGACCCGATGGAAGGTGTGCTTGAAGAGTACTGCTTCAACGACCCTCTCTTGGAACAAGTTGGCGAAGAAGATGAGACATATATATAAATTTTTGCACAAGGCTAACAATTTCGAGGGGAGAGGATAAGTCGATTACATCGACCCCAGTACTCAACAGGTACTTCTTTTATTGACCCAGAAAGGATGAAAGGCAAAGTTGACGTCGGTAGAATTTGAACTCAGAACCTAAAGACGGACGCAATGCCGCTAAGCATGTTGCCCAGTGTGCTACCAATTCTGCCAGCTCTCCTTTAAATATATAAACTTAGCTTTACAATTTGTACTCATTACAAAATGTTTAGCGATGTGTAAACAGATGAAAATGTACAACGTTTGTCTTGATTATTTTATAGACAATGTATTTGGTTGACGATAAAATCCAAGGCAGTTTATTTGTCGCAATGTAATTATATGCACTGAATTTAAGAAGCACAGCTTTAAGTATATCTAATGTAGGATTAATGTGCGAGTGCGCAGGGATTAATAGGAAATGAGTTCGTTGCATCATCCAAGAAAGGATGTCAAATTGATAGAGTTGTCGAGCGTTGGTGTGGGACAAATACAGCGCGTACACACACACACACACACACACACACACACACACACACACACACACACACACACATACACACACACACACACACACACGCACCACACCACACAAATACACACCCCACGCGCACGCACACAAAATGAGCTTCTTTCAGTTTCTGTCTACCAAATCCACTCACAAGGCATTGGTTGGCCCAGGGCTATAGTAGAAGATGCTATGCAGTCGGACTGAACCGAAGACCATATGGTTGGAAAGCAACCTCCCACACAGCCATACCTGCAGCTATGTCCAACTTATATTCACATCACCAGGCTATAATTGTCCACTAACCACCGTTTCCATTGTAGTTGAAGGAAACAGGCTGTTGCTTCTTTCTCGTTCTTATCTTACAAACGTGACACTCCCCTCTGATGAAAGAGTTTCACATTCAAGTCAGCTTTTCCTTGACTCCAGGCAACTCTGGACTTGTTTGATTAAAGGCTGAATGTAGGAGGCTGTTGCAGTTGTTGGTCTTCAAATGACTGGCAGAGTTATATATAACCACAATATGTAGGCTATCTGTGTTTGGTGTCTAAGACACTACAAAGGTGCAGCAAACAGAGAAGTTGTGATATGAATAGATTAGTTGAGAAGTGGTGGCATAGGTTACTATAAATTTCAGTGAAGTTCTTTATTTGAATCTGTGATTCTGTGAATAATAACTTTGTTCCTGCCTGGCTAAATGTGATGGCGCTGACATTAAAATGAACATTCTTTTACTAAAGCCTTGGGGTGATCACAACTGAGTGGATTTAGTAGACAGAAACTGCAAGGAGCCCATTATTAAATACGTATACACGTCTGCTTATGTGCGTATGCATGCATGTGTAGATGCACATGTAAATGTCCATGTATATGGATGCATGAACGTATGTATGAATGTGTGAATGTATATGTATGATTGACGTGTAAGTATGAATCATCATCATCATCATCATCGTCATCATCATCATCATCATCATCATCATCATCATTTAGCGCATGCTTTTCTTGCTGGCATGGGTTAGACAGTTTGACTGAAATTAGTAAGCTGGAGTGCTGCACCGGACTGCAGTCTGATTTGGCATGCCATTCCAAACGCCAAACACAGCAAGTGTGTAATGGGTGCATATTACGTGTCACCGGCGTGGGTGCCAGTTACGTGACACCGGCATCGGCTACAACTTCGATTTCTCTTGGCTTGATGAGTCTTCTCAAGCACAGCATATCGCCAAAGGTCTCGGTCACTTGTCATCACCTTTATGGGGCCCAACGTTCGAAGGGTGCTTTTTTACGTGCCACCGGTATGGGTGCCAGTCATATGACGCCAGCATCGGCCACGACTTCGATTTCACTTAGCTTGACAAGTCATCTCAAGCACAACATATCGCCAAAGGTCCCGGTCACTTGTCATTACATCCGTGAGGCCCAGCGTTTGAAGATCATGCTTCACTTCCTCGTCCCATGTCTCCCTCTTCCACAGGATCCCTCCACAGTTAAAGATCGGTACTTCTTTACACAGCTGTCCTCGTTCATACGCAACACATGACCATACCAGCGCAGTCGTCTCTCCTGTACCCCACATCTGGTGCCTCTTATGAATATGTATATATTTGTGTGGGTAGATGTATGTATGTGAATGCATGTATACATGAGTGTGTGTGTATGCATGTATGTGTATGTATGTACATAGATGTCACATTCAAGCACGGAAACCAAACATTAAAGGACGACGACGACGACGATGATGATGATGAAATTGTTAATTACCGTTTGGACGAAGGTCAACCCTGGCTAAGTAAACCTGTGTTCACAGATAGATGTACACTAATGAACTTACGCTTTCCTTGCAAAAGGTGGTGGTTCTAATTTCAGGGAGATTAGCTGTTATATCTAAGGAGAAAACGATTATGTAGAAGCATCCTTGTTGGCTCATGGTATAGTCATGTGTAGATAGATATAAATTGTCTCATTATGTGCTGTGGCTAATTGGTTGCAAATCTTCAACATACTTCATTACATAACTTAAGCCAGCCTGGATAGGTAGAACTTAAACAAGTATTGATGGCGATTATTATTGATAATGATTTCAAATTTTGGCACAAGGCCATCAATTTGGGGGGAGGGGATTCAATTACATTGACTCCAGTGATCAACTGGAACTTATTTTATCGACCGTGAAAGGATCACTTTGTTTGGAAAATGTGACGGTTAGCAACACGAAGAGTATCCAGCTGTAGAAAGTTTCCCAACACAAATTCTATTTAACTCATGCAAGCAAGGGAAAGTAAGCAGCAAAATGCCGCCGCTGCTGATCCACACACACACACACACAACACACACACACACACACACACACACACACACGCACACACACACACACACACACAAAAACATACAAGCTTCTTTCAGTTTATGTCTACCAGTTCCACACACAAAGCTTTGGTTGGCCCAAGGCTATACTAGAAGACACTTGCCCAACGTGCCATGCAGTGAGACTAAACCCAGAACCATGTGGTTGGGAGGTAATCTTCTTACCACACAGCCATGCCTGCACCTATATATATATATATATATATATATATATATATATTCGCCATGTTGGACCGCTGAACTCTACACGTTTTCTATAAATTTGAACGATATGTATATATCCTGCTCTTTCTGTCTTTCTCTGTACATCGGTCAAATGGGACGCTGCTTGGCTGACCGGATCACGGAGCACCTCTGAGACATTAGACTCAGCAATGACACCCGGCTTTGTGCCATTTCCGTTCTACATTCCGTTCATTACAACATCTGTCGTCTTTGGATTGTCTTTGCTCAGGGGCCATCCGGACTCCAGCCTTCACCATGAACAGGAATTAATCTTCTCTCTTCGCTCCTTTGTGCCATATGGGCTCAACTACCCTCCTTTCTTCATCTGGCTCCTCTCTTCTCTTCATCTGAATCTGACACCTACTTCATCTCTTCTCTTCATCTGAATCTGACACCTACTTCCTCTCTTCACTTCTACCCACCTCTCCTCTCTTGCCGTGACACCTACTTCCTCTCTTCCCTCTTATTCACCGTCTCCCTTCATTGATACTCCCCACATCCTCACCCCACCTCGACTTCTTCACCCCACCTCATCCCATCCCACATCCTCACCCCACCCCACATCCTCATCCCAAACCCACACCCCTCACTCACATCCCCACACCCTAAAACACCACACAACACCACTTCACCACCACA
>NC_142934.1:27160146-27195146 GCF_046866305.1 Octopus bimaculoides
CACTTTAAAACAGGAAGTTTGTATCTCAAATTGGTTTGTATCAAATGTAATAAAGTATTTTCTAGAACAAATAAAGATGTCAAGAGAAAAACAATTTGTTTTAAATCTCTGAGCAAGAGATATACAGTAACAGTACTGAATAGTAAAGTTTATATGCCAACAGACTGTGGAAGTCCTATAAAGGACGATGTTACTGTTATTTTAGCCCCAGGAAAACATCTTTTTCAGTTGACTTCAAATTGTGTGTCGATAGATAGCTGGAAAAGATGTTTTCCTGAGGCTAAAACAAATGTAACATCATCTTTTATAGGACTGCCTCATTCAGTTGGCATATAGTATTTAATGTTTATACATCAGTTTTCCCTCTCTCCCTCTGTGTGTGTGTACATATATATATGTGTGTGTGTAATCTTCATTATCCTCATGAGCATTATTACAATTGCTTCTTCAGGCTTGTATGGGTTGAAGGAGATTTTTCCCTCACCATGTTTCACTATTTGTTGCACTCCTTTGCAATCTCCTTTCTGAGGTTCAACATCTTGAAATCAGCTTCTATCACTTCCATCTACAACTTCTTGCAAAGATCCTTTCCAAGCAGCTCTCTTGGCACATTTACCCATCTATCACCATCCTTATGTCCATAGCAATATAGTTGTCTCTTTCTTTTCTTCTACTTCATCTGAAAGCTCTTATACCCAGTTTATATTTCAACTCATTGGTCATGCATAATTTTGAAAATAACATTATACAACTAATGGAAAACGCTTGCTTTATTTCTCTCAACCTTTGCATATCGTCTGGGTTCAGTGCCATCTCTCACTGCCATGCACCATTACAGTTTGTACACAAGTAACAAACAGTCTACTCTTCACTCAAAGAGAGAGTCCCCTTGTCAGTAGGGATAACAGCCCCTTGAATTTTTTTCACCTAATTCATATTCTGGTTGCTATGCTTTTAGAAAACCCTCCTCCACAGCTGATTAGGTTGCCTAGGTAACCAGGTAACACAAGCTATCAACTACTTCTCTGGAGACATTCAAACATTGAAAAGTATTTATTTTACTAGTACTCTGACTGCTAATTACTCCTGTGCCTCTGTTGCTTACAAAGTGATTAACATCAGCCTACCGGTAATCCCAGTACACTCCTTATGCACCTGTTGTTCATGCTGTATGATGTTCCCAACAAGGTGTTTTTTCTTTTTTGTTTTTTGTCAAGATTACTCTGAGGCTTCTTAGTTCCAGGTTTTGCTTCTACATTTGGATTATCCTTGGGTCTCCAACAGATTCTGCTACAAGGACGAGGTCAGTCATCAGCATATAAGAGATTAAACTTCCATTAACAATAGGTGGTATATTCCTTGGAGAGTTGTAATAAATCGAAAGTACTGAGTACCAGAACTTCAAGAATACTGACTACACACTAAATTTCTTGCTGTTTTTATTGCCAACTCTCATGTTACTGGCTGCATCTCTGTAGATTGTAATCACCATTATCACAAGCCATTCAACTATACCAAATTTTCTTAAATATCCTCAGACTACAGATTATGGCACCCTGTCAAAAGCTTTCATCAGGTAAAAAAATGCAACATTGTGAACTAAAAGCTTTTCTTGTAATTGTCTCATTATGAAAGAAAAATAACAAACAAAAATCACTGACAGCACTGTACTTTGGCACAAATCTGAACAGTATCTCAGCTAAGCTGATTTATACTTCCTAATTAATTATGCTATTACTTTTTCTGTTTCTCTCATAACTTGGTTCATTAGTTTCATGCCTCTGCTTTGTAAAGGACATCCTTTGCCCTAGTGACAGGGAACAATTATATTGTTACATCAGTCACTGAGTATGACATTTCCTTGTAGTACTTGACTGATTATGTAAGTAACTAAACTTTTTTAACATCTCAGTAACTATAACTAAAGGATCTACTGCTTTCCCTGTCTTATCCTTTATCACCATTTGACTATAAAACTGTTCACAGTTATGTATAGTCACACTGCTGGATATACACAGGGTTTATTCTGTTCTTCCCACATATTTCTGCAGTCAGCATCATCTTCTTATAACATTTCCAAACTTCTTTCTTCTCATAATTAGAAAGGGTAAGTGTACCACTATCATTTCAAGTACACTTTTCTTCAGCAATCTTATGATTTATCTGACATTCTACTTTGCTGTCCAGAACAGCACACACCTCTGACTCTCTCATCACAGAACACTGGCAAACCTCCTCCATTCCACATATCTTTCAATTGTCTACACTTGCCACCTAGCTTCTCCCTTAACCTCAGGACAGAATAATTTGTTGTCCCCTTTCTTCAAGTCTTTCCCTACTTATCATTTAGCCTTTATTCTCTCTACAGTAGTATTCAACCAAGATGTTGCCTTATGTTTAACTGTTTTCTTGCTTCAATCACAGAATTCAACTGCAGCTTTCAACAGGTTATGATGTTGAATCTCCTGTTTGTCCTATGTTATAGGTTTCTGTGTCTGCTTTGTTTACAAACACATCATCTAGAATCACTCTGGACATACCTCTAACAGAAACATATTTCAGTTTCTACACCTTCCTTTTCCAAAATATTTTTCATCTCTCGGTCTATTTTGCTCATATTCTGAAATCAGTAAACACCAGTCTATGTTAGCTTGTACATTCTTTGCTAAGGTAAGACTTAGTATTTACAACCACCTTCTCTATTCAGTTTTCCTAGTGAAAATGAAGTCTATCTTACTCATTGCTTATATTTCCTGTATGTTTGTATAAATAGCATCAATCGTTATCATTCACTTTTCCATTCTTACATGTGTCAGATGGACTGTGTTGCGTAAAATTTTCTATGTCCCAATGCTCTTCCTGTTGCCGACTCTCTCCTGTTTCCATGCAAGGTAATATTTCCCCATTGCCAGACATTTTTTTCACAGAAGGCTAGAAAGAAACATCATTGCTTGCATGACACCTGTTTCCAACAACTTATACGTGATGTCAAGACAATGATAGGCACAATCACACACACACACACATACAAAACTTTTAGTTTCTGTCTACCAAATCCACTCACAAGGCTTTGCTCAACCAAAGTCCAGAGGTGAAAACATTTGTGCAGTGGGATTTGATCTAAAACCACATTGTTGGGAAGGAAGCTTCTCAATAACACACCCATACATTCATCACTATCATCATCAACATCATTTCAACATTTTCCATGCTTGCATGAATCAAATAAAATTTATTGAGGCAAATTTTTTATGTCACCAACTCCTACCTGTTATCAAGCTTGTTGATATTTCTTCCAATCCTTCTTTTGAACAATAAATATCTCAATAGCCAGACATGTTTCTACAGCAGATTGTAAAGCAAATAACATTGTATGGTCACTTTATTTTCAGTTAGCACACAAATGTCAAGACAAGGAGATTGCAAACTATATGCTCTCATTACATTCTGAGTTCAAATCCTGCTGAAGTTAATGTTGCTTTTCCATGTTGATAAAGTAAAATACTCTTAAAGTATTGGGATTTATGTATTTGAATACTTTTAAATAACACCTATTTTTGTGTAGAAGTGGCAAAGTCACATTGAATATCAAATATTTTAAATGTAAAATACACATATACAGATAAGCATAAAACTATAAACAAATATCAATACACACACAAACACACACACACATATACAGGGGTTGGACAAAATAATGGAAACACCTTAAAATTTCAAAAAAATTAATTTTAATACAGGGTAGGACTGCCTTTGGCAGTAATTACAGCTTGAATTCTATGAGGTATGGACGTTTGAATTGTTTCCAAAGGAATTTTTATCCATTCTTCAGCTAAAACTGTCTCCAGTTCTTGTAGTGATGATGGTGGAGGATATTGACTCCTTACTTGTTTTTCTAAAATGCACCATAAATGTTCAATAATATTGAGATCTGGGGACTGTGGTGGCCAGATAAGATGTTCCTCGTGCCATTCAGTAACAACTTTAGCTGTGTGAATTGGTGCATTATCATCCTGAAAGATTGCATTTACCTCCAGAAACAGTTCCACAACCATAGGATGAATTTGATCTGATAAAATGCTTAAATAGTCTTGACTATTAATTCTGTCATGAAGGAAAACCATTGGGCTGGCGATTTCCAAGATATAGCCCCCCCACCACCACCACCACCCAGATCATCACAGATCCTCCTCCATGCTTAACAGTTAGAAGAAGACAGTCTGGGTCAAATGCTTCTTTTGGATGTCTCCACACATATACTCATCTGGTGGTCAGAAATAAGGTAAAGGATGAATCATCTGAGAAAATAGCATTCTTCCACTGCTCTAGGGACCAATTCTGTAGGTTTTTACTCCACTCTAAATGCTTTGCAACGTTTGTTTTTTAAAGTAGTGGTTTTCTGAATGCATCTTTCCCATGAAGTCCAGCTTTGTGCAGCTTGTGGTGAACAGTTTTTGCAAAAACTGGGTTTTCAAGGTGGTCATTAAGCTCTGCAGTAATTTTGGGAGCTGTACTTTTGTGATCCTTTCTAACAATTCGCGTAAGAGTCCGACAGTCCCGATCTGAAAGTTTTGGTTTTCTTCCAGAGTTTTGTTTCGATGAGGAGGTTTTTCCCTCATTCTCAAAGGCTGTCATTACTTTCGAGACAGTACTTCTTGATACACCAAACATTTCGGCTGTTTTCATTATGCTAGTGCCTGCCATACGAGCACCAACAATTTGACCTCTTTGAAAGTCTGATAGATCTGTCATTTTAATGAATTTTAATTACCTTTTTCTGATGATATCTGAAAAGAAACAGCAATTTTAAGAAAACATATTAAGCAACACTAATATTAAATCAAAAAACATAAAAATAAACAAGCTTTTGACGGTTTTATAAATATTTCAAAATTATGATGCTATGGATGCGAAGTGTTTCTATTATTTTGTCCAATTCCTGTATATGTGTATGTTTTTGGTATGAATATATATGTACACATTCAGTTGTTTTTATTCACCTGCTTATATAGTAGTTTCTTTACAGAATTTGTAAAAATTTTACAAGTAGACAAATAGTGAAAAGATTAATCTATTTAATGTTTTATTCTGCTGTTCATGTTTATTACAATCGATAATGTTATTATTGGTGCAGCTTTAATATCAGATGTGTGTGCATATTCATAAATGTATGTACGTTTCTATGTCAAGTTATATCTATCAGAAATTTGAAACTAAATTAAAGAATTATTCAATACTTTTTAGTGGAATATATACATGTTTGCTAAAATTTTCAAGGACAAATGTTTTCTTGTAAAAATTATATATATAATATAGGCACAGGTGTGGCTGTGTGATAAGTAGCTTGCTTCCCACCTATATGGTTTGGGGTTCAGTCTCACTGCATGGCACCTAGGGTAAATGTCATCGACTATGGACTCAGACTGACCAAAGCCTTGTGAGTGAATTTGGTATCTATATGTATTTGTGTCTGTATTTGTCCCCCCATCACCGCTTGACAACTGTTGTTGGTGTGTTTAAATCCCTGTAACTTAGCAGTTTGTCAAAAGAAACTGAGAGAATAAGTACTAGGCTTAAAAAAAGTCCTGGGGTCAATTTGTCCGACTCAAATCCTTCAAGCTGGTGCTCCAGCATGGCTGCAGTCAAATGACTGAAGCAAATAAAGAAATATATTTCATCTTATGCTAAGAAGTAGTGCACAGTACCAGAATTTTCAACTGAAGTCAAATATAACAAACTACTCCAAATCATTGTTAGAGTATCCACATAACAGATGTCTAGACTGGATAGTTGTAAAAATGAAGTCAAACCAAATAGTGATATTTTGAAATTATTTTATAGGTGTGTTTCAGGTCTGCATAATATATAGTAAGAAATGCATCCATTATGTAAGACCTTCCTCAGTTAAAACATGACCTAAAACAGGTATTAACTGATTTCCAAATATTACTATCAAGTTTCACTTAATTATTACATCTTTATATATATATATTAAATTGTGTTGGTTAGATTCTGAATTGATATACATAGAAAACCCTTACTGATCTTACTTTCTTTTATCTGAGAACCACTGAAGTTGTGTCTGTCTTTTTCAATGATGCATATGAGAAGATACTGAAGGCCAACATATACTCTGTATTTCTTAATTCTTTGAAGTGTATTGTACCTCTTCTTTAACCCTTTAGCATTTAAACTGGCCATGCCTATATCAAATATTCTACCTGTTTTATATTCAAACCAGCCAGATCTGGCCTCTCACATATAACCTACAGTGTCATTCTAAAAATAATCAATCACATCATCAGAATTTCAAAGCCATGAGATCATGCATGATTAATTCCGTGCAATGTAAATAAACGAGTGTTACATTTGACAGGTTAATCTGAATGCTAAAGGGTTGTGATAATGTCTCTCTCTCTCTCTCTCTCTCTCTCTCGTATCATATTGTTATTCAGTAAGAATCTCAGCCACTTCATTGTATTCAAGAGTATTAATACTCTCAGGAATGTTTGTCGGCTTCAATCATCAGTTTGAAGCATAAGAAGGGAGTTGTTTCAGGAGCAATTTTAAAACCTGTTTACATGGCTGTTCAGCATAGAAGATCAGTTTGAGAATTAATCTTACATCAACTCTTGATAGTTCCTACATCTTTATTCAATGTACTTGTTCAAACAGCTGACAATGCAGGGAAAAAATTGGTGCTCTTCTGCAGAAATAGAAAGCAAGGAATCAATTATGTAGTCTGCATGTCCTTGTGACTGTGAAAAAGAGTGCGAAGTTACTTTCATGAATGATATTAACTTCAAGTTTTGGCACAAAGCCAGCAGTTTTAGTGAAGGGAATAATTTGATTACACCCACCTCAGTATTCAACTTTTTATTTATTTTATTGAGGATAAAAGGATGAAAGGCAAAGTTGACTTTAGTAGCATTTGAACTCAGAATGGAAAGCGAGAAGAAATGCCACTATGCATTTTGTCCAGTGTGTTAACAACTCTGCTAGCTCACAACCTTTTTTTAATGAATGATATTAACTCCAAACGATGGCACTTGGATATGCACAGTTACAAGCCAGAATTTAGAATTGTGTCTGTTACCAGTCTTAAGTGTCTTGGGGCTCTGGTAACCATCCTCAAATGGAATTCGCCAGCATTTTCCAGCATTGAGCAATGCATTTTAGCTGCTTCTTTATCACATTTTTGCAAAGATTTTACATGAAATCAGTGGTGCCACTCTCATTAGATTCATAGCCACTAAAAAGAATGATAATTAAATACTCCCTTGTCTCATCGTTTTGAGTTGACTCATGTTATTCTTTGCTGAGTATGTTTTATTTGGTCTACTTAAAGGCATTGTTACTGTTAAAGTGCATCTCTTTGTTGGTTACAATTCACTGCTCATTTTCCAATTCCTTAAACCTTTGGCATTTTGTTCTGTTCCTTGCTTCTGATGTTCCTTGCTTCACACATTTTCCTCGAAGCTCATAGTTCCTCTATTCTGTTTTTTCCTGTTGTTTGCAATTACCTTAATACATTCTATTTCCTACAACAGTTTCTTGGGTCTGCTCTAGATTATCTAGCCAGTGGGGTTTAGATAGTTTCATGATTAAGAGTTTTTATCGAATTATCATTTGAACATAGAGAGAATTATCATTACAGAGAAGTTGATTTTCGAAAAGATTGTGCCATATTTAGCTTAGAAATTTGCATTTTATAATTACTTGACATTTGCGATAATAAAATGATGCCTGTTTGTAATTATATCTCCATGCATGCATAGAGAGTCAAGAGAAACATGCAACAACTGAAAGAAAAATCGAATCTATATATATATATATATATATATATATATATATATATATGTTGTTTTTTTGTTATTGTTTTTTTTGAACTTATATGATGTATGCTCACACGGACCCTGGCCTGTCAACTGGATTTGATGTACCCAACTGCCGGAATCTTTTATTACCTCGGATTACTGTTCCTGTTGGATCTGCCTTTCCTGCACCTTGATTGAACATCAGCAAAATTTGTCTGTGACTCTTACACTTTTTTCCACTTTTTTCCACTTGTTTCACCTTTATCTCGTTCTCCTTCTACCTTCTCGTCCTTCCCTTGTCTCGCCACTAATAACACCCGCACCGACATTCACATCCTCTCACCATGCCTGACCTTCACTCCTTCCTCCAACATCTTCAGTCCCTTCTTTGCCGTTTTCTTTCTTTTTTTCCCCCACAATGCTTGCAACCCACAAAAAACCTCTCTTACTTGCTTTTCAAAAAGACCCGCCACACGAGCCATCTCAACTTTCTTAGCCGCTGTCTCTGCCATCACGTCATACCCCGTGGCTTCCTCTTGAAATTCCACGCTCCCCCCTATTCCTCCCCCTTCATCAAGTCCACCCTTGCTCGCACCTCCTGCCTCATCATCCGTGCCACCATCCGTTCCACTCGTTCCCTCCTCCACTCCGTTGACCACCAACTCTCCCAAGCTTACCTCCTCCTCTCCTCCCTCTGCCCTCAACCCTTCACCCAACCTATCCTCCGCTTCCTCCTTAATCTCAATCACCAACTCCACAATTTCCTCACACACACAAAAAATAAAAAACTTCACCGCCTCCTCAACCCCCACCCTTCCGCACCCCTGACACCCTCCCTTCAGCTCCCCCTCCCGATTCCATGTCCCCCTTCACCGCCCATTCCACACACTCACACTCCTCCCACCCGGACATCCAAACCCCCAGGCCATCATCTCCCAACACCTCCAACAACCCCAACCCCAACCCACCCCATCCCACCCTTTCTCATCCCCCACCTTTACACCTCCGCCTCCCGACCATACTCACCCTACCACCCCGCTTCCTCACACGGTTGTGACTATACTACCCAATCTCGCCCTGTCCGCCGCTGAGCGTTCACTCCTTAGTAGGGGCCTCCACTTCACGCCTCTCACGCCCCACTGTGACGAATTCGGGACTCGCACTGATGTCAGCCAGTTCATGCGCCGCATCAAACTGTGCGCGTTCTTCCATACGTCAACACAGCGTCCCAACAATCGGGACTACTTCTCGGACCTGGGACGCCGCCCATCCAACTGGACGCCGCCTCCAGGCCAATTCAGTAGCCTAGACTTGTTCGTGGATGACTGTAAGGCGTTGGTCGAGCGTTTCGACTTTAAAAAAAGATCCCTCCGGGCCAATCTCACCCAGGCCGAATCGGTCGCCCTCCGCAATCTCCGCCGCCGCGACGACATCGTCATCAAGCCGGCGGACAAAGGTGGAGCAGTGGTGGTGTGGCGCGCGGACCTTTACAGAGAGGAATCGCTCAGCCAGCTTCACAATCCCCTCTTCTACCGCATCCTCCCCTCCGACCCCACCCCTCCTACCAACGGCTTGTGTCCTCCGCAATCCATAATCTCATCTCCTCCTGTGCTCTTCCCGCCACCGCCACCAACCTCATCGTCCGCACACCCCGCACCTCCTCCATCTACTTCCTTCCCAAAATCCACAAACCTAACAACCCTGGCCGCCCCATTGTCTCTGCTTGCAATTGCCCCACCGAACTCATTTCAAAATACCTCGACCATATCCTATCCCCGTTAGTTGCTGCCCTCCCATCCCACATACACGACACTAACCACGCCCTTCGCTTCTTCAATTCCTTTTCTTTCCCTCCCGGCCCCTCACACCTCCTCTTCACCCTGGACATCAAATCCCTTACACCGTGATTCCACACAACAATGGTCTCTCAGCCCTCCAATACTTCCTTGACCGCCGCCCTGACCCCACACCTAGCACCCCTACCCTGCTTTGTCTGGGGTCGCGGTGGGAACGAGAATGGGTCCCAATTATGCCAACCTCTTCGTTGGTTACATTGAGGCCCAAGTATTCTCCCAATTCTCCGGTCCGACCCCAGAACTATACGGTCGCTACATAGATGACTGTATAGGAGCCACCTCCCTCTCCCGCGAACAGCTCTGCCTTTTCATCTCCTTTCTCTCTAACTTCCACCCTGCTCTTGACTTTACTTCTACCATCTCTGACACCTCTGTTAACTTCCTCGACATCTCTCTTTCCATCAACCCCCCTCCAACTCTCTAACTACCTCCGCCTTCTTCAAACCCACTGACTCCCACCTCTACCTCAACTTCTCCTCCTCCCATCCATTCCACACCAAACGGGCCATCTCCTACTCCCAGTTCCTCCGCCTCCGACGTTTGTGCAGCCTGGACCAGGATTTCGAGACCCAGTCCCAGTATCTTGCCCGTCTGTTCATGCATCGAGGATAACCCTCCCACCTTGTCCAATCCGCCCTCGCCCGCGCTCGTCGAATCGACCGCATCACCGCCCTCTCTCCTCCCCCACACCAATCCCCTAACCGTACCCCCTTCCCACTCCGTTTCCACCCTGCCACCCTACCCCTTCGTCGGAGGATCCTACGGGCCTTCCGTCGCCTCCAGCTCGATCCCACCACCTACCCCATTTTCCCTAACCCACCCCTATCCTCTTTTAAACGCGCCCGCAACCTACGCGATCTACTGGTCCGTAGTACCTTCTCCTCTTCCTCCCCACCCCCACCCGGCTCCTTCCCGTGCTCCAGATCCGGCTGTCACACCTGCCCCTTCATCACCAACACTACCTCTGTCACAGGGTCGAACCTACACACTCTTCACATTCCACACAGTTTCACCTGCACCTCCTCCAACCTTATTTACTGCATCAAATGCAACCTATACAACCAACTCTACTTGGCCAACCACTCCCCCTCTAACATCTCCGTTTTTGGCCTCGCCCTGCACTATGGGTCCACTCCCTCGCGACTCCACTTGGAACAGCGCTATATTTTTAACCTTAGATCATCTTTCCCCTTCGGACTCAACACAGCCCCCTCCTCCTTATGACTCTCCCCTTTACGACAATGCAACACTTTTCTTTATTTATTATTCTTTTTATATATATATATTTCTTTACCCCCCCCCCCCCCCCCATCCACTTTACATTATATCCATTATTCACTTTTTTATTAAAATCACTACAATTTTCCACAATTTATTTCATCCCTTCCTACACGCACATATACCCACACACAAAAAAATGCACGCACCCATACACACACATGTAAGCACACCTACTCCCAACACACCACACACACACAACACATATGCATGCACTTACACGCTCAGACTCGCGCACACACTTATACAAACGCACATACACACGCACACTTGCGCATACACACACACGCTAACAATCACGCAAACATACACACACACACACCCAAGCATACACACCCTTGCGCATATAAACCATATATACCCCCATTCACACATACCTCACATACCTCCCATACACCTAACACACACACCTCCCACACAACTTACATATATACCGCCCACACACATGACAAACATGCATGCGCGCCCTCACACACACATATAGACGAACGCACATATACAAACACACACACGCACAGTGGTAGAGACACACACCTTACACAGCCCTATACACACACAGACACACACACACACACACCCATATATACGCGCACGCCTACATACACGTACATACACAGCCGCATACACATGCACACACACACACACACAGGAGTGCACACACAAAATAACACACATACCTGGCACACATCCTTACGCTCTCACATACATACGCACGCACACACACATAAACACACACATACACATACACACACGCACACACACCTCTCACATACACAAACACACACATACACGTACACACATACACATACACATACATGCACACACACCTCTCACATACACAATACTCACTCACATACACAACACACGCACGCACGAAAACATACACAATATACACATACACACACGCGCACGTACAAAATACACACACACACACGCACACGTACCCAACACCTACAACCCCACACAAACACACACATACTCAAAAACTGCTTGCTGACCTTCCACTAACCATTGTCCATAAGCACCCACTAACTATTCCTGTTACTAATTCCTTCCACTACGTCACACACACACAAACACACATACACACTAACAGATAAACCACCAAACCATGCACACACACACACACACACACACACACACACACACACACACACATACATACGCACACACACGTTCTGTTATCACACACACACACTCGCAGACTCTCGCGCACGCACAGATATTCACCTCCCTTTTTCACTCTCCTGTCTTAGAAAGAACTTTTCCCCCACCACCTCCTCTTCCGGTCCTTTCACAATGTAACCTCGTGGGCATCGGTGCCATTTTCCTCTTCCTCCGTTTTTCCATTCTCCGAACTTTCTGTCTTTCCGACGAAGGGCTCCGCCCGAAACGTCATACTCTCTCTCCTTCCTTTCCCGAGCGTCCAATAACACTATCCGTATCACGTCCTCACTTCGTTGCTTTTTTTGTTATTGTTTTTTGTGTTTATTTGAACTTATATATACATATATATATATATATATACATACATACACACACACACGTTTGTGCACCTATTCTGCAAGATTCTTGATATAAATTCATGTGTTATGTGTGTGCATATATATACATACATGCATGTATGCATACATACATGCATGTATGCATACATACATGCATGTATGCATTTGTGTATGTCTGTGTATGTGTATATATGTAATTTGTGTGTGTGTGTGTGTGTGTGTGTGAACCCTACCGATATCATTTTAATAATGGTTTTTCTTTGTCGTACCTATGTTGTAGCTTCTGCCGCCGCCGCCACCACCAACACTTCATTCTCAATGGGGAACATCTGACATGTAATTATCTGGTGTTTGCAGCTGTAAAATTCCAGTTAATGAAATTTTTATGTGCAAGATGCTGGCACTCACACAACTACACACACACACACACACACACACACACACACACACACGTTCTCACATATACACGCATGCACTCATACATACACATACATGCATTCGCTCACACACACATCCATCTATATACACACACTGAAATGAATGTTTGTCAACAGTTTAACTTTTGTTCATAAACTGAAGTGTGTGAGAGTGAGCATGAGTGTGGTGTGTGTTCGTAAGTGAGTGTATATGCATGCATGGGTGTGAACGAGCGTGCATGTGAGCGAGTGATCGAGCGCGTGTATGAGTGAGCGTGCATGCTTGAGTAAGTGAACGTACTTGCGAGTGGGCGAGTATGTGTGCGTGCATGCGTGCATGAGAGTTAGCATGTGTGTGCGTGCGAGCGAGCATGCATGCGAGTGAACGAGCGTGTGAGTGAGCGGGTACGTGTGCGAGTGTGCACTCTCGTGCATGCTCGCATGCAAGCGAGCGAGCGAGCGAGGACGTGCGCGATTTTAGTGAGTGTGCGGGCGTGCGAACGAGCTTCTGTACAAGTGAGTGTACATGCGAGTGAATGTGCTTGCAAGTGAACGAGTGAATAACAAACATCTCCACCACCAACAACAACAATCATGAAATCTGAAGGTGATCGCTCGATCTGCGAGAAATAACAGAGTAGTCTTCCTCAATCTATACCGTTCTGTTTCCTCAAAATGAAAGTATTAGATAAATAGGGTCTTATTTGCTTGTTGTTGTTGGCACTCCGTCGCTTACGACGTCGAGGGTTCCGTTTGATCCGATCAACGGAACAGCCTGCTCGTGAAATTACCGGGCAAGTGGCTGAGCACTCCACAGACACGTGTACCCTTAACGTAGTTCTCGGGGATATTCAGCATGACACAGTGTGACAAGGCTGACCCTTTGAAATACAGGCACAACAGAAACAGGAAGTAAGAGTGAGAGAAAGTTGTGGTGGAAGAGTACAGCAGGGTTCACCCCCACCCCCTGCCTGAGCCTCGTGGAGCTTTAGGTGTTTTCGCTCAATAAACACTCACAACGCCCGGTCTGGGAATCGAAACCGCGATCCTATGACGGCGAGTCCGCTGCCCTAACCACTGGGCCATTGCGCCTCCACAGGGTCTTATAATGTGCCATAAAAAACTGACGAAATGGACATAGCTGGAACATCCTTGATCACATGTCTGCTTGTTTAGGGCGGCCTAGAGCTAAATGGCAGCAGCCGATATCTATGACAACAACAATCACGATGTATCAATAACACAAATTCTACAATGGTACTTTACAATCGCCACAACAACGCTGTAACAATAAATCTAATCACCATTATCACCACAACATTACACCAATAACACTACTACTACTACTACTACTACTAATACTACTACTACTACTACACTCACGATCACCCTTACTGTTACAATATAACTCATTACTATGGCCACTACAGGGCTACAATACTACCACAGTAATACCACAATAACAACACAATTCTACTACCACCACTACGATATCATGGTACTACAATTATTCTCCCGTTCATATATTTACGAAGGCATCCCTACAAGGCTGCTCCCCCTGGTAAAAATAGCACACAAATCCCTCTCAAACTAATCACTCTGCCCTCTTAAATAACAGATACAGTGGGCAAGAGTTAAGACCCTCTTAGGTCATGAATGTCCATGGGTTTGCACCTAGAAAGTTGCCCTCCGAAGCACAAGTCCGGGCAAGGTTATTTACGGAAGGCCAGCAATCGCCCACTATATCAGTCTCTCCTCTCCATGCCACCGATGCTATCCAAAGGAAGGGTAAAAGTCGATAAAGCTTGGCACTAGTGACGTCGCAACTCATTTCTACAGCTGACTGAACTAGAGCAACGTGAAATAAAGTGTCTTGTTCAAGAACACAACACAGCCCGGTCAGGGAATCGAACTCATTACCTCATGATTGTGAGCCAGAGGCTCTAACCACTGAGTCATGCGCCTTCACAAAGGCAGTATAATACCTGCTATATAAACTAATAGGATGGCGACGGCTGAAATTTCCTTGATCCTAGGTCACTCTTGTTCCATTATTTCCAACCTAAAGTCAAGTAGAAACAACAACAAACACACATTGGCACATTCAAAAATTCTGGCACTGGTAAGTCTGTTACGACATTTTGGCTGATCGCCAAAAAGTTCAGAGCCAAATGTCTTGAGAGTTGGCCATAATTAGTGTTGAAACCATCAACATGTCGTGAGACGTTGCCAATATCTGGATTTGATTTCGGCATGCTACATCACCGAAAATTATCATTAAATTCCAGTTTTTTTGTCAAGCCAACAAAAGACTGATCCCGAACCACTATCGATTCTACATAGGGCATAAGTATATTACATGGAACGTCAGGTACTCGTTGTCCTCTACAAGTCGGGTAATGCTTAGTGGCATTTCGTCAGTCTCTACGTTCCGATTTCAACTTCCGCCAAGGTCGACTTTGCTTTTTCATCCTTCCGGGATCGATGAAATGGGTACCAGTTGAGTCCTGGGGTTGATGTGATTGACTAGCTCTCCGCTCTAAAAAATTTCAAGTATTGCACTTATAGTAGAAAGATTATTTTTGCTATGGATTGGCGGAAACTTATCGTTAAACCAATGGAAAATGCCCAACGGTATTTGTTTGAGCTCTTTGCGTTTTGATTTCAAAAACTACCGTTGTTACCTTTCCTTTTCATTATCCAATTTCTATGAAATGCACATCAAATGCTGGAAGTAATTTAACAGAGAACACCACTCCTTTACGAAACTAGTGGCTTCCTACCCATGTTAGAAACAATCACGCTTTATGCATCTAAATCTATCCCCTAATTACATCCTACTATCTTCAAAACAAAGAGAGTCATATTGGGTGATCAAGTAAATACATTATTTCTGGGAAGATGTGATGATCACGGCTGACCTGGAGCTGAACAGAAACAGCAGCATAGTTGCTAGTGAGATTGTTCACCAATGTCGGTGGTGGTTGCTTGTTAGTGTGTTGTATTGTTGAAGACCATCGTCGTGGGGTATAGCTGATTGCGCGTATGATAAATAAAGCAACTCACGAACCTAAATATTTATTGTGGATATGGTTACTGTGTTGGCTGTTTACAAAAGAAAGATGTTGAGAATATAACCAGCAACTGAAAGGAGAGAACTGCTCTGTCTTGTAGAAGACTAGAGGTGATATATCGTGTGTGAGTTTTTGAAATTGTTTCTTGCTCGAGGTGGTCTGTCCGAGTGCCTGAGATAGTCTGGTTAAATGCCCAAGGTGGTCTAGTCTTAGTAGTGTGCTCTCTGTGAATGCCCAAGGTGGTCTGCGCGAATGCCCGAGGCATCTGTACGAAAGCCCAAGGTCGACTTGTTTTAGCAGTTTACCGATGCCGTCTGGCTGACTAATGAGCCAAACGATTTTTATAGGGTAAAAAGGGGTGAATTTTAGATCAGCTGAGGAGCCATATCACGCCACAGCTTCATGCGGATTAGTCGATACATAGACCAGTCACGTGGAACTGACTCGATTATAGATTATTCACGTGGAGCTTAATTGTGATCCCTAACTGAATATCATGCGGTCGAGTTTCGAATCACTACTGCACTAAACACTGGCCAGCAGACTCATTAGTAGGTTACTAAATACCACACTAATAAATACAATTACTACTTACAGTTCCTCAGAACACTATTATAACATTATTAACAATGGTAGAAATTCTACTTTTGGTGCCTACATCCGATTTCTTTGTTTCTAGGTGACTTTATTACTTCATGGAGAACTCTGAAAAAACTTAAGTCTAACGATACAATTTAGTATTTTGAATGACGAATTTAGGTCTACTATCAAAACAGAAAAAAGTTATTGCTTATTGATCTGATAGAAATTTAGATGCCTGTGCCCATGAGAATCTAGCTATTCAGCAGTTTTTGTTTTTTCTTTGTTTTTTCAATATCATAAAATCATTCTGAATAGGAGCAAATTGTCATTCCGTTTTGAATTAGGACAGAACTTGTTGAATATATATACTCATCTGTTTCGAGAGTAATTTATGAACTAGTTGCTGGAATCGATGACAGTTTCTCAATTGCATCAAAACATATCTGGTCGATAATGGTAAGCGTTAGCACTGTTTAGCTTCAAACAAGGGTGCTGCCATTTCAGAATTTTTGTTTTTTATCAATTTCACGAAATTTACAATTGACTTAATAAAATGCTTAAATTCCGCGTAATATCCAGCAATTTCAAGTAGTAACCCCGGAACGGGTTCACTACTTCTGGGGTACGCTCGAGAGAAGCTTGCAAATCGTTCTCCCCTGTTCACCATATCAGGAAATCAATAAGCTACCCTTTTAAATCTATAACCCTACATTTTGGGGCACATTTGAAAGCTTTCCAAACGTCCTCGTGGGTCATTTTATTTACTCCTCTATTCATATCATCAAAATAATGAGCCACTTCTTAAATATTTAATTTCTTTGTTAACTCAGTTTAAACTACGTACTATTTGTAACTAAAAAGAAAATCGCATAAAATTGAATAATTCATTATTTAGCTTGAAAGTCTGTTGAACTTTGCCCTTGGGAAGCCATAGAACACTTAATGATAAGAATGAAGGTCAACAGTACTGTAATACGATGTTTGCCATGGGTTTGGCTTAAAATAGCACTAATGAGTGGGAGAGGAAATGCATCTGTATGTGTATTGTATCTATTTATAGTAGAAGATGCGGATTAAATCATTAAACGTCTAAACGTCTTTTATTGTCATTTTTGTTGACGCTTACAACTTAACGACTTGACGACCTCATTAATTATTTTCTCAGTCAGGCAGTTGTATTAGTTTCAACATTAATCAACTTGCAGTCTTCAAAAGAACGACTTCGAGTATAAGAACGTCTGAGTGTTATTTCCACTGAAATTACAAAGTTTCTATCAGTGAATTTTCAAAAGTTCAAAGGTTTGTCAATTAAAAATAAGTAAATTACGAAGAACCAACTCATGAAGCGTAGACAATTAATGGCAGAGGTTTAATCTTTAAATTTAATTATTTGAAAAACTGAAATTGTAATAATGTCGAGATTCCCACGATAGCCATCAGATATTGCAGAGACAACAAATTTAGACAACAGAAATTGTTCAGTTCAATGTTTAGAATCATCTTTCTACTTATATTAAACTTGTTTCCTCCAACGTATTTCTGTTTATAAGAGAAGTTTAGAGTATGATTTAACTCCAATTTTTGTTCAAGATGTCATGACAATTCCTTATCACAGTCAATGGTCAACCATTGATTCCATCACCCTACCATTTACAGGGCTAAAATGAAATTGGCTTACCACATACCTTTACGAAATGTGTGATCGTCTTAGAATTAAAACATCGTTTATCGACAACAGGACGTTAACCACAGTCATGTAAAGTTTTTGATCTACATCAAAGACAAAATTATTTTTTGTAAACTTGAATCGAAGTTGATTTTCAAAACTAAAATGACATTGTCACCCACAGAAACAACATCCTGCAACAGTTTCCCTCGTTCAGTTCAAGGCATATATATATATATATATATATATATATATATATATATATATATATATATATATATATATAGAGAGAGAGAGAGAGAGAGACAGAGAGAGAGAGAGAGAGAGATCACTCTTAGTCTCTTCTGCAAATGATACAGGAAATTTACAAATATTTGGATAATTGTCTACGAGAACTACAAAGTTATTAATATGGTGCCCAGAATATTGTTTCCACGAATATAGCCTTCGTTCACTGACTATACTTTTGTTGCTACTAAATTTTGGTGCGATAATATTTTTGGCGATGGGACGGAGTTCAGTCTCATCTTTACATAATTTCATTGTTGAAACCGACTGCTGTATTTCTCAGACTTGAGAGAAACGACTCCGTTTTATCCTTCTCATGTGGTTTCACACAATCCAAGATGTCTTTCAACTCATATAATAAATAAATTTATCAAAGTCCTCTTATATAATTATCCTTTAATATAGGAGGGTTGATTCTTATTGATGATATACTTTAATTATAGTAATTTCTGAAGTGTGCGAACTGTTAGAATCCGTAATTCCAAGTCAGTCTTCAACCGTAAATGTTATTCACACTTCAAAACTTGTCCGTTAATGAAAGCGTTTCATCCATCTTCTATAACAAATTGTCAAGCTACAAGCCAGTACACATAAGCAAGCGAATTTCGTGGTCTCGGATATTCTTATATTAGTAACTAGCAGAAATACCCGGCTTTGCCCGGGTTAAAGAGAATAATGAAATCTAAAAACGCCGTCTAGACTACGCAACCCTCAACTGTTAGTAGCTACGATACCATATTTCTACATTAATAACTCTCCAATCCATGCCAGCATGGAACATAGACATTAAGTGGAATGCCAGTCTCTCATCTGGGAAGGCCTTGAAATCAATGTTACCAACTGGGGACTATGTGTGTCGCAGTGATAATAAAAAGACTCAAAGGAGGTCTGCAACGAAATAATTTTACTCAACACTTTGCAAGTGAATCAGTGGAGGCAAAGATGCGTCTCATTTACTTGACAATTTATGCACCACATTGCAGAAATCACAATGTAAGTATATCTGAAAGGGTAGTCTTACACTGTTGTACCGTTGAATTACAAATAATGCTCATCTGTTATGTTCGGGTTAAAATTTCATCAACATCAAAAATATATGAATTTTCATTGGAGTTATGACCGTTATGCATAGAATATAATTTCCAAATTTCATAAAGATCCGTTCAGTACTTTTGACGTAGTTTTGGATAAGAAAACAAATGACTAATGTGTGTGTTTGTGTGCATGTGTATGTGTGTGATGGGTGTATATATGTATAGATATCTGTATGCATGTATATATATGTATATATGTGTACATATTACATGTACATCTATATATATATACATCTACACATATGTATACATATACATGTATGCATATAGATCTATATCTATATATATATCTATACATATACGTGTACATATACATCTATATGTATACATATACATCTCTCTCTCTCTCTTTCTCTCTCTCTTTCTCTCTCTCTCTTTCTCTCTCTCTCTCTTTCTCTCTCTCTCTCTTTCTCTCTCTCTCTCTCTCTGAAAGTATCTGTCATTACAGTATAGAAATGTGATTGTTTCAGTTAGTGGAATAGTTTCATTTTTAAAGTGAAAGTATTTGACATGAGTGTCTTTGTTTCACTTTTGACACGTAATACTTAAATAGTGGAGGAGATATTATGTTGCCGTGGGCTCGAACTCTGCAAGAAGTTAAAGATTGACTAAAACACAACTGGAACCCTAATTAAGGCATGTGTAAAAGTTGAATGAAATTGGTTGCGTAGTTCTCGAGTTTTAGGGATTCACACACACACACAGATAGACAGACAGACACACATTCTCATTTTTATATATATAGATTAACATAATATATGGCAGTTATAGAATATCCGTTGGTCTGACCAGAGCTATTCAACAACAACATCAGCATAAATACAATTGCCTTTAGGTAGATTTATAAAATCGCACCTGTTCAACTAATGACTTGTCAATCACTAAAACATTTTGGTTCCTGTTGTCGTTCGTGATCATGGAAAAGGTGGAGGTGACGGTGAGGATCAAGGTAGTGGCTAACGGTTGTTGTTGGTGGTAGTGGTGGTGATGTTTGTGATGATGGTGGCGTCGGTAATGATGGTGGTGGAGGTGGTGATGATGGTGGTGGAGGTGGTGATGATGATGGTAGTGGTGACGTTGGTGAGGGTGGTGATAGTGGTGATAGTGGTGATGATGATGGTGATGGTTGGGATGATGGTGGAGGTGGAATCGGTGGTGGTGGTTTGGTGATAGTGGTAATATTGACGTCCATGAGGGTGATACACACACACACACACGCACACACACACACACGCACACATACACACACACACACACACACACACACACACACACACACACACACGTACTCATGCTCACCACTTCCGTAATCAGTTCTAATGATTCACTTGCATAATAACATCAAACTTCGCACCCCGGGTATCCTAAAATCTGCCCTTTACTTCGTATGAGGCAGATGCACTGGAATAATTCACTGTAATAACATCAATGAACTAAAATTTCCTTCAACTGGTCGTCTCTCTCAGAATTGGAAGGATCTCCTTCTGAAGCCTTAAAAACCGGAACTGGTGGATGTAGCAAGAAAGTATCTGAAAGCTTGTTTTGGATTCATTTGCATGTAATTGAAGCACTTTACAACATAATGAGACAGTCTCTCAAGTTGAGTCTACTCTTCCTTTCGCACTGTTTCTTTTAGATTCAATGTTTCTCAGTGAGCAACGCAATGAGAGTTGATACTATAGATAAGGGAAAGATGAGTCTCTTGCACCCACTATGCCTGATATAAAAAACGTCATTCCTGCAGCCTGAACGGTACATTTCTCTCAAGGAATTTCGGGTTTTACAAGGAAAGCATATTTAGCTTTTCCTGTGGTTTTTCTCTCCGAAGCCAATCCAACATAGATAATCCATTCATCCATCTTCTCCGCAGACTATTTTTGAAAGGATCGTGGAGATAGAGTCCTCAGGCAACTCATCCATTGGGTCCTATCTGAAGTAACCGTAATTACTTTCCGGTTGGATTCCAAAGCGTAACCAATTGAGATTATGTATATCATTCAACCATCTCGTTCTTGGTCTAGCCCTAGGTCACCTGCCGGTTGATTCGGCTTCAAGGATCCGCCTTCAGGTTCTTTCATGCGGCGTTCTAACCACATGTCCCAGAGTTGTGACAGGAGAGATTGGTAGGTCCATCTCTGTCCTAGAGATAGAGAGGGAGTGAATGGTTATTACCGACACCATTTATTTAAAAACCCTCTCAAAAAGTTTCGTTCTTCTAAAGGATAATTATAACACGTTATTAACTGAAATATACTGCTAAGGACAGCGAGTTATGCACATGTTTGACCAATCTGCTGGACTGTCATAAGAGAATTTCCATTTTTCACCTCAGACACAGACACAGACACACACACACAGACAGACACACACGCACACAGAGGCACACACAGAGGCACACATAAGCATAGTGTGTGTGTGTGTGTGTGTGTGTGTGTGTGTTGTGTGTGGGTGCCATTGCGTTTGTGTTTGCCTTCCCACTTCTTGTCGACCGGCGTTCATTTACGTCCTCATAAACTAGCAATTTGGCAAAAGCGACCGATCAAATAATTACCAGACTTATAAAGATAAACACTGGGGTCTACTTGTTCGACTAAATCGTTCAGTGGCTGAAGGAAGTAAAAGATTATATATATAAATATATATATATATATATATATATATATATATATATATATATATATATATATATATATATATATATATATATATATACACGTACATATATATATATACATATATATACATGTATGTATATATGTGTGTATATATATAAATTATTTAAAAGAGTTCCAGCTCTGTCTGTTTTTTATGTTTATTTATATTCTTATAAAATTAATGTGGGATATAGAATATGGAATATATAATATAATATAAATAGTAAAATGAAATGAAGTATTGAATGTCTTATTGAATATATGAAATATTGAGTATTAAATATAGAGAATTAAATATGCTTTGAACACATTAACAAAAACTAAGACTTTGATGCAAACAGTTCGAAATTTGCTCTTCGCAGACGATTGTGCACTTGTAGCACACACTCTTGAGGACATGCAATGGATTCTAAACAACTTCTTACGTGCAAGGAAGGATTTTGGTCCGACCATCATCATCAAGAAAACTGAGCTTGTCCATCAGCCCATTCGTGACTATCTTCCAGCTTTTACCCCTACAGCATATGTTGATGGGAAAGCATTAAAAATTGTTTTCTCCTTCACTTATCATGGTTCCATTCTGTCCAATGGTGCTCAGATGGATAAAGAGTCCAGAATCGGGAAGGCTCCATCCGCTTTCGATAAGCTTTATCACAGGCTTTGGAACAGCTACGACGTATCGTTGAAGTTGAAAGTCGATGTATATAAGTCTGTGGTCTTGACAGCATTGCTTTATGGCACTGAATCTTGGACTCTGTACCGAAAGCACATCAACCAGCTTGACGGTTTTCATATGCGATGTTTGCATACTATCTCCAACATAAAACCGAGTGACCATATTCATAACAGTGAGGTATTAACAGAATGCAACATATCAGGTATTGAATCCATCCCCATCAAATTACAACTTAGATGGTCAGGTCTTCTCTCACGTATGAGTGATATCAGAATTCCGAAACAAATCTTTGGTTAGTTCCCAACAGGAAAGTCAGTTGTAAGGCCATTCTTGCGCTTCAAAGACAAACTAAAAGACAATTTGAAGCGATGCAACATTCCCTTTTCTTCCTGGGAAAACAAAGCATCAGAACGCAGAATCTGGCGCCAGCCCTGCGTCCCTTTTTTTGCATTCAAAGAGTTGAGCAAAGTCGATTCCAGAATCGGGACCAACTTCATGCAAGCATGAAAGCAAGGTGGCAAAACGCTGCTCCTCTAAACGGAAACCGTACCTGTCATTGTGGTTTTGTGGTTTTGTGGTTTTGTGGTGCCGTCCACTCAAAAAAACGCATCATAAATGATCCACAAGCACTTGAGTAAACTGAGTCCTCAACTTGTTCCATTTGCCAAAAGGTTTGCAAGGCACCTGCAGGCATCAAAAGAGGCATTCGTGTCCAAAGAACAGGATTAATGATTTATTTTACTGAACCCTCATTTATCGCTCACAACCAGAGAATTTATTATATCTATATATATGTATATATGTGTGTGAGTGTGTGTGTGTGTGTGTGTGTGTGTGTGTATTTGTATATATAGACTATACACGCACACACACATATATATACATATACATAGACATATATATGTATATATATATATATATATATATATATATACGTGTATGTATGTATGTTTGTATATATATATATATATATATATATATTCTCTCTCGGTTCCGTGCCTCATCGCGTTCATACACACATAATTTTTCTCGTCTGGCCGTAAAGCCTTCTGTTTGTTTTCCTGTCTTGTTTTTCGTCCGCCACTACATTCCTCCATGGCTAGATTTAATTTGCGTATACAGATTTAATCTGCGATCCATGGGACGAGCCGTTTTAACGTTGCGTCCTGCCCGAAGCTCGTCGAAACGCCGGTGTTAAAACGTGGGTAGCTGAAGAAGTAGAATGTTCTCTATGTGGCTCGTGTGTTCTCGTCTACGTTTGTGTGCAATGTCCTGTACCCAGATATGCACCTATACATACAGGTGGATGTCGGTATGCACATACCTGTACGTATATATGCATATACTCATTTACTTTTGTTTTTATATATATATATATATATATATATAATATATCTACACATACATTGATCAAAACACTTTGATTCAAATTCGTTAGTACTCCGAGTTTCAAGTGTGATGCTAATCTTCAGCCATTTTGAATTTGAATGAGAGAAGTTAATTGTTATAACCGTAAGGTGGGCTGCGAGTGATCTAGGAAGGTGACACGGTGTCGTAGTTTGATGTTAGTATATCAAGGACAACAGTTACCTGGAAAAAACCGCATGGTAAACAGGAAATCAACAGCGTGGTGGACTGGAAATCGACCGCGTGGTGGATAGATATTCAGTCGCATTGATGGAGAGGAAGTAGGAAGGGGCGGCATATAGTTGTATATGTGATCGTGTGGGCGTGCGCATATGGTTTTGCATGCACGTCTGTATTGATTCGAGCGTGGGCATGTGTACATGGGCGCCCCCACCAAACACATACGAACGAATGTGTACGCGCGAATACACACGCGTACGCATACACACACATATGTGTATACACACATGCATACACATGCATACACATGCATACATATACATACACATACACACACACATACATGCGTATTCATTTATATGTAGATATGTATATATGTATGTATGCATGCATGCACGAATGTATGTATGTAAGTATGTATGTATGTATATTAGTGTACGCATGCACATGCATGTGTGTGCACATGTGTACTCGCGTGTGCGCGTCCATGTATAAGTATACATGCGCATGACAAGCGTTGGGGATTGGCAAGCGTTGAGGATTGGTAATTGGTGGTGCTGCTCATGGGATTGGTTGGTGACAGTAACCTTGGCACTAGCTGCTACCTTGCACCTTAGTATCAGCTGGTACCCTGAACCTTAGTACCAGGTGCTACCCTGCACCGCCTGCACCAATGTCACCGTCACCAACGCCATGAGCAAGACTGCCAATTGCCAATCCCCAAATCTTCTTATGCGCATGTATGCTCATGCTTTCACTCGCGCGCGGGTACACATGTGCACCTGCATGGATGTGCGCGCACATTAATATACATACGTACATACATACAAACATGCATTTCCCTTTCATCATGCGGTATTTTCCAAGTAACTGTTGTCGCTGATATACCAGCATCAAACCACGACACTGCGTGATCTTCTTCGACCAATCACAGCCCACCTTGCCGTAATTAACAATCAACCTCTGTCATTCAATTTCAAAATAGCTGAAGATTAGCATTACGCTTGAAACTCGGAGTACCAACGAATATGAACTGTTTTGATCCATACATGTAACTCCCGGTAAATTTTTTGAATGTCCTTCTTTCGTTTGTCCACTCATTCGTATACACACACATACATACAGATACACACACAGACACACATACACACACACACACACACACACACACACACACACACACACACACACACACACTTATGCCCATTCACATATGTAAAATTTTGGCTACAAAAAGTTTGGATAATAATACCTTTAAAACTCTAAGGAAACTTCTTTGATAAACGAAAATTAATGATTTGCCATATTTTTTAGTCTAATATAATTAAAGCTCAACATTTGATTATTTAAAATTCGCTGTAAATTAATAATGAAAGTTAACTAAAACAAAACAAAATTATTTTCATATTTGTTTTATTTTTCATTCGTGAGCATATCAATATTGTAAACATAACCACGTCTCATTATTTTATCATGACAGCTGTAGTAATTTTCTTTTTGTTTTTTTTTTCTCTTTCTACGAAAAATTCTGCAGAGAGCAAAAATGCCCTGTCATCATTGTCCACAAAGCAAAATTTTCGTGAAAAACTGAAGTGCTATATTAAATGTAATGTTAATATTTTAGATATCAAAAATTTTGATAAAAATTTTGTCAAACTTTACTGACAAACCCTATCAACATACCGTCTTTTTCACAATTCCTCATCAAAAATATATAGATATAGAAATAATTCGCGAACACTTTGACTTCGTAGTACGAAGCCATGATCACTGGTCTGGGGAACTCAGCTCAGCTCCTGAAAAGTAAGGACTCTGGTAAACAGCTAATTTGCTCACGGTATTGCTGTACAAAGTTTTCATGGATTATACAAGCCATTTATTTTCTAAATTATTTACCGACTACAAGAATGGAGGGTGTGGTATCTTACCACAGATTTCTTCAGGTCGACGAATGCGGGGTATAGTAGTTTAAATTTTGCTAAGAAATTTCTCCGGCATTTGTCTCATTAGGAAGTAAGCATCGGTGATACTTCGTCAGGTACAATCCTCATTTAGACTAATTGTCTTTCTGATAAGTTACTCAAAACACATACCCTTTCGTAACCTAGCTCGTGAATTCGATGCGTCCGGTAGTTGCTTCTTTCTTGAGCATCGGTTTTTTTCTTTTAGCAGTTGATACCCTACTGCTATTATTTGTCGACAGTGATTATAATTTTATATCTTACTTGTTCATCTGACTGGTAGGTGATCAGATCAATGGGTGGCTGGTTTTGTGAAGATAGTTTTGAACATGATTAGATTATCTGAGTCAGAAAATTCCTAGTTCCTTGATTCCTTTTCTCGTACCATATCCATTACTTCCATATACACTGCAATAAACATGGTGTTACTCAACTTGTCTATTAAAGTAGTTAACCGGAATAAAGATATATTTGTCATGTATTTTCGAAGTACCGAAGTTACGGGGACAGAAACACTCTAACACCAGTTGTCAAGCGGTGGTGAGGGATAAACACACACACGCACACACGTATATATATACATATACACGATGGGTTTCCTTCAGTTTCCGTCTACCAAATCCACTCACAAGGCTTTGGTCGGCCCGAGGCAATAGAAGAAAGTGTCCAAAGTGCCACACTGTGAGACTGAACCCAGAACCATGTGGGATGGAAGCACTCTTCTTACCACAGACCACGCGTGATTTTGGCATGTTTTTATTTGGGAGGTACCTTTTTCTATCAACAACTTCAATACAACCCGAACGGTATGCATTTTAATGCACTTCAAACAATACAGAGCTTACCTGTCAGGACTGAAGCGATCTGACCTCATTGTGTTAGTTTTCATTTAAAGTTTACGTATTCTCCTTGTAGATTTTTGAAGTTACCACTCTCCTAGACTGATCGCCTTCACTGCAGCTTACTGAGTGAACGTCTTACCGAGCAGCATTTTATCAGAAGTAACTACTCTGTTGAGAAGTGTAAAGTTCTTGTCTCCAACGAGAAGAATTTCATTTAGATTTACTGCTCTTCTAATAAAGCTGGCCAATGGATAATTCATGTCTTTGAATAACACTGCTAAAAATGTTCACTGTTGGTAGGAAAGAGTGTGTTCACAGTGTTGGTAGGAAAGGAGAAAGAGGAGTTTCGGATGGGAAAAGAGACGCTTGCAGTAAACTAGCGGTTTTGTTTGAAATGTGTAGTTTGCTAGAAGGAGGTAGGAATATACATTAAACTGGCGCTTTGTTCCGATTGGTGAGAAGCAACATCTCTCCATAATGTCTCAAAAATGGCCCACGTTGCAGTGATTGAAAATGTTGAGATTATGGCTGGCTGGCGAATTTGTGTGGCATGTATGGATTTGTAGTAGTGGAGAAGAGGTGTTTATAGTGATTGGCGGTTTGGAGATATTAGGGCAAAGGCCACCTTTCTTACTTATCATGATAGATATTAAAAGACAGTGCGGATTCTGTACTAATACTTGCCGAACGTTCTTTCCAGGATGTGATCAACAGGGAGAAAATGTTTCTTCACAGTGAGAGAGGAAAAACGAGATGTGTTAGCGTGAAAGAGGGATACTCTCGACGATAGTAAAAGTTTGTAGGTTTCTGATTTAGGCACAAGGCTAGCTGTTTTGACGGAAGGAACTTAGTCGATACCGTCAACCTCCAATTCTTGACTGGTACGTTATTTTATCGACTACAAAAGATGAAAGGTAAAGTTTACCTCTGTGAAATTTGAATTCAGAATGTAAAGAACTGGAACAAAACTGCACGTTAATCAATTCTGCTAAATAATGACTGAGACCAGTAATTATTGTATGTGAACCTTCTCATTCCAGCTTCAGGATAAAGAGTTAATGATATGATATGATATAATCACGAACCACCATATATTATCGTCACACCCAGTGGAACCTATAAGAGAAAACCTATGTATAGAGGAACAGGTTGAGGAAAAACAGAGAAGGAGAGTTAAATGAAAGAAATAATAGGATTTAAGACGAGACAAACATCCTTCAGAACAGATCCGTTTGCCAAGCTGAGCTGAGTAGAAACTAGATACTGTTCCATCAGTCGACACCTGGACTGAGAAAGAATAGGACATAATAGAGAAAACGAAAGTGAAACTCAAGAGGGAGAGAGGGGAGTAGGGGAAAGAGCAGGTGTATCTACGTAGAAAGTAAAAGTTTGTACGCAATAACTTACGATAATACGATACTAATGAATATGATGCCTTTAATATTATAATTATCAATAACAGCAACAGTAATCTCGGTAATTATGAGCTTAACTATATATATATATATATATATATATATATATATGTATGTATATATATATATGTACTAGCAGAGACACCCGGCGTTGCTCGGGATTAAAATGGCATAATTTGTATCAGGTCATCCCATAAGTTCTGTCCGATTTTATCTTTTTTTAAAATGAATGAAATTTAATAGTATTTTAGAATGTCTAATGGAATTAGAAATTATTTTTTATGCATTTGTGTACATTTAAACTAATTAAATATTATTTTACACAATAATAGAACTAAAATGTCTTTGATTAAAACCCTTTCTAACATGGAAGTATCCAAAGAGCATTTGAGGCACATAATGCTTTATGAGTACAAAAAAGGAAACTCTGCAGCCGATGCGACTCGAAACATTCACTTAGTTTATAGGAAAGAATGCTTGAATGAAAGAACTTGCAGAAGAAGGTTTGCAAAATTCAGAAGTGGAGATTTCAGCCTTGAAGATGAAGATCGAACAGGACATCCAATTGAGTTTGATGATAAGCTCCTTGAGGCATTACTTGAAGAGAAAGTGAAAAGAACAGAGAAAGTGAAAGATGTATGCACATCCATATGAAATGGACCTGTGTGTGTGTGTGTGTGTGTGTGTGTGTGTGTGTGTGTATGTGTGTGTGTGTGTGCGTGTGTGTGTGCGTGCGTGTGTGCTTGCGCGTGTGTATGTGGGAGAGAAAGAGGGTGAGAAAGAGAGATACAGTGAGTGAGTGAAGGTGTGTGTCGTGATGATTGATGTCTTTTAAGGTACACACACATATAGAAAATGTGACGTCATCGTATGAAACTTATACGATAGTTGATTTATGGAAAAGATTATGTTAAATTTTTGAAATGCAAATATGTGAATGGAAATTACGTTTAATTTGTAGCCAAAATAGTACTGAATTGTTTGATACTCCATGCGTCAAAATCTGTAACTCGATTTTGGAAAGCATAAGAAATATATAATATATAGGACAGTATCTCACATAACAATACTGAAATAGTATAAGAGATAACGGATTGCTCTGGGCTCGCATTAGGCAAGAAGCTGAAAAAGTTTTAGCCCATGACACTGCATGGACCTTGGCTTTTGTATTTCACGCCTGTTGCTTTAAGTATTTTATTTATATTATATATACATATGTATGTAGAAGCCAGTGGAGGGACCTCTATATGGTAGGTAGACCTGGTAGGAATAGCAACCAAATCTCCCTCAAAACACCCGACTGTCTTAATCCGACAATTCTGCCTATTATGTAGTTTGAATGAGAAACTGTAACAAAAGATTAAGATTATTAACCCCACAGAGAGGAAAGAAGATAGACAGCATAGCAACGGTTTTGGCTGACCGTCATCCTGTACTCCCCTTGTTGCTAGCGAAATAGTCTGTGCCGGCTGTCTGAGCAACTGGTTGTTTTAATGGCGGAGCAAACAGGACATAATGCTTACAAAAATAGCGATTCTCACTTTGAACAAACAATTTTGAAAATCTTTTTAGATTACGGAACGCCCCGCTCTCTCATGTATCCATGTTTAAAATTTCAGCGCGATCGGATGAACAATACTGGAGTTATAAGCGTACAAACAGACAGACAGAACGGATTTTATATATTAAGATATACACACGCACAGACACGTACACACACATACACACACGCATATATATACATACATATATACATATATATATATATATATATATATATATACACGCACACATACATATACATATGCATATATAAATACTTATATATATATATATATATATATATATATATATATCAACAATACAAATTTGTAAAAATAAATATCTATATCAATACGTCCACACATATATGTATTCATTTTTACATATATGTACTGTTTAGATATTTATACATACACGCATATATATATATATATATATATATATATATATATAAACTTAATGTTTATATTTACATGTGTATGCGCATGCGTATGTATACATGCATACATAGAAATTTATTTAGAAATATGTGGGTGTATTAACAAGGGAAATAAAGAAAAAACTGACCAAACGAAAATATATATGGTTATATAGACACACGCCGACTTATCCTATCCAACATCTCCATAACAATTATGTAAGAATTACGTGAGTACTCTACTTAGCTACAGCTTGCTTCATGTCAAAGAGAGACACGCACATGCATGCATATATAAAACACACACGCATAGATATACAATATATATGCAACTATGTTTGTAAATGTGTGTGTGTGTGTGTATGTATGTGTGTGTGTGTCTGCGCGTGCACTCGATATTTGCGTGTGCGGACATAAGCGTTTATCTTTAATTTCTCGTATTTCTGTCTCTGTTATTGGATTGCACCCATGCAAGAATACCACTTCCAAGATGCTGATCTGATCATATCGATCCCAATATCCGACTGGTACCCATTATATCATTTTCCTAAAATTCACTTTTATTTAAGCTATGCCCGTTTTCCAATAATAAGCATACACGCACAAACATACGCACACGTTGGCGCACACACGTTGGCGCATGTATGCATATATATATATATATATGGTGTAGTTAGAAGCTTGCTTCTCAACCACATCGTTCTGGGTTCAGTCCCACTGCGTGACGCTTTGGGCAAGTGTCTTCTACTATAGCCTCGGGTCGACCAAAGCCTTGTGAGTGGATTTGGTAGACGGACACTGAAAGAAGCCCGTTGTATATATATATATATATATATATATATATATATATTCATACATGCATATATATATACATATATATATATATATATATATATATATATATATATATATATATATATATATATATATATCTATATATATGTGTGTGTGTGTGTGTGTGTGTGTGTGTGTGTGTGTGTGTGTGTGTGTGTGTGTCTGAGTGTGTGTGTTTGTGTGTGCGTGTGTGTGTTTGTGTGTGTTTATATGTTTTTATGTGTCTGTGTTTGTCCGCCTCCCATCGCTTGGCGGTTCAGCAAAATAGACCGATACGATAAGTACTAGGCTTACAAAGAATATGTTCTGGGGTCGATTTGTTCGACTAGAGGTGGTGTTCCGGCATGGCCGCAGTCAGATGACTGAAAGAAATAAAATAAAATATATATACCCATAACCACGCTAACAGCTTAGGAGTGAAATTTAGGATTTCTGGGTTTTCTGCGAATCGATTTTGATAAAATTTTTCCTAGCTGGTTTGCACACTACACAGCGTCCCACATTATTAGGCAAATCAACTTGTAAATAAAATCAATAAATAAAATCAATCTATAAATAAATGTGTATTTGTTCAAAACCGGTTGTTTTTTCATTAACTGTTGGCAACACCTATTTGCGTACATTCTGCACAGATGAAAAGAAACGGCGGCCATTATCGTGTAGCAGCAAAATTTTTACTGTTCCAAACTATTAGGCAGGCGCCCAATTTAAGTGTCATTATGGGTCAGAAACGTGATCTTACCTCGAATTAGAAGTGCACCATCGTGTCAGAGCTTGGAAAAGGAAAAACAACCGTAGAAAATACAGTGAAGAAATTTGTGGAGTCTCCTGTTTCCGTCCGGTCGACGGCAGATGTAGGTAAGTCAAGGGTTGCTTTGAATCGTACTTAGTAACTTGTGAAAAGGGAAGTTGTGTGGAACCCATGTCTGACAAGTAGAGAAGTCTTCAAATGTTGTGGCAGGGAAGATGTATCGAAAACTACCAGGTGTCATCTCTTGAAGCAAGTAGCCAGGAATGTTAAACCTGTAACAAGGCCTTCTATGAAGGCTGTTTATAAGACAGAAGAGACTGAAACGGGCAGAAAAATACATGAAGATAGATTAATCAACAGTTCTGTTCAGTGACGAATGTCGTGCTACCCTTGACGGACCAAATGGCTGGAGTAAAGTTTGGGTATCAATCAGATGGAGCCATCCTCAAAGTTTGAGGCGCGAATAGGGGAGAGGTGGGGTCATGTTTTGGGCTGGCATCGTTTGTGGTATGATGGTCAGGCCATGAAAAGTCCTAGATAACATCGAAAACATATGCTACCTTCTTAAAGGACAATTTCCAGCCGTGGTTCAAAAAGCAAAATCTTTCATTCAAGGGAAAGGTAGTCTTCATGCGAGATAATGCCCCATCTCATGCAACGAGGAATTCTAAGGAATACCTGGAGGTCGTTTGATGGAGTGGCCACCTTGTTCCCTTGACTTAATCCGATCGAGTACCTATGCAGTGAGCTGAAGAGGTGCGTTTACCAAGATTGACGGCAGTTTTCAAGTAGAGTTGCCCTCTGGGATGCTATTGTAGATGCTGCTCAAAGCATGACACAAGAGTATATCATCACGTCGACAAATTCAATGGATCAGCGCGTAAGGAAGTTTATTGCATCTGGAGGATCATAAATCAAACATTAGGAGCTGTATGACATCATAATCCCATGATTATTTTCATTCCAACGTACAATTATGTTTACGATTAAGTGCTTTATGAATAATTTTTTTGTTAAACCTTTACTGTTGAATAAAATAAATTACCATTTTTATTATACTTGCCTAATAATTTATGATGGTGAAAATGTTGCCCAATCACAAAAATGGCCGCCATTTGTTGGCGTCTGCGAAGATCTGATCTATTTTAACAGAATGTGCGCAGATAGGTGTTTGCAACAGTCAGTGGGAAAACAACTGGTTTTGAACGGATATACCATTATCTATTGAGAGAAGGTTTATTTGCATAGTAATGTGGGACGTAGTGTATGGCAACATTATTGTTATATTTTCATTATTCTGTGTAACGTCCTTTCTTTTTTATTTCAGATTCTTCAGTTTTGGGGTGAACCCCGCTAATATCTTTTGAATGAAAATAGCCTATCTAGACATTTTCTTTTCAGAAAATGAAGTGTAATGATGCATATTAAGCAGACATTGAGTATATATTTAACAGAAATCATAATAATATTATAACATTTGTTAACATAATGAATTATTTAGCCATATCAGTGCCAAGGAAGAAACGATCCGATTGTGGGACCGCCAAGACTGTGGCAGCTAGGGATTTAAGGAATATTGGCCGAAAGTTACGTGAGAAACCTGGACAAACAAGCAAAATCATTTTCACAGCCTCCGGACTTCCTCATGTACCGAAAACCACCAGAAATCGCATCCTTGGAACAATGGTTTCTGTGCGAAAACCCATGAAACTGCCTCCTCACAGGAGTTTGAGGCTTCAATGGGCCCAAAAGTACATGACGTCATACATGAGTTGTGTTCTGTTCACTGACGAAACCAGGGCGACCCTTGGCGAACCTGACGGTTGGGCAAATGGTTGAGTCTAATTTGGAGATGAGCGTCACTAACGTTTACGACGTCAACATCAGGGTGGAAGAGTTATGTTGTGGACTGGTATCGTTGGAGACAGACTTGTTGATCCAGTCAGGGTGGCTGCAGCCACCTACTGCAATCTCCTGAAGGAGGTCTTGGATCCCTGGCTAGACGACACACTGCTGTCACTTCTAAAGAATCTCGTATTCATGCATGACAACGCTCCCCCCACTCTGCTAGGACCACCCAACATTCCTAAGGTCTTGCGGCATACAAGGTGAAAGGTTGATGGTGTGGTCACTAGCATCTCCGGATCTCAACCCTATCGAAGATCTTTGGACCATCATTAAACAAGATGTTTATGCCGATGAACGCTAATTTACATCGAAAATGTCTTATGGGCGACCGTCAAAGCTGTAGGCTGTCCAGCCTGCTACTATTAAGAAACTGACAGATTCCATGACTAATAGGGCTTTTGAAGTTATTGTGGTTTTCTGTTAAATATATACTCATGTATGCTTAATATGTATCATTACCCTTAATTTTCTGAAAAAAAAAAAAAAAATGTCTAGATGGGCTATTTTCATTCAAAAGCTATTAGCGTGGTTCACCCCAAAACTAAAGAATCTGAAATAAAAAAGTGTAAGGATTCTACACAGAATAATGAAGACATAACAATAGTGTTGTCATAGTGTGCAAACCAGTTGGGAAAAGTTTTATCAAAATCGATTCACAGAAAACTGAGAAATCCTAAATTTCACACCTAAGCTATTAGCGTGGTTCTGTGTGTGTGTGTGTGTGTGTGTGTGTGTGTGTGTGTGTGTGTGTGTGTGTGTGTGTGTGTGTGTGTGTGTGTGTGTGTGTACATATACATATCTTGATATATATATATATATAACGTCACCATTTCCAA